>NC_142574.1:29155000-29297500 GCF_041283825.1 Pyrus communis | reverse complement strand
CATGGTAGGAAAACTTTAGCTGCACAGAATACTACTCTCTCTTTTTTTGTTACTTGCTGTAAAGACTTCATGAAGCTGATTATTCTGAATTGAATCGTGATGTTAAGTGGATTAAGTAATATGTTGCTGCACTAGAAGAGAAAAATTAACTCTGATGAATCAACTTCACAGTACTAATATTCAGTGTCATATACACATGAGAGATTAATAGTCTAATGCTTTTTATAGAGGGTTCTTATACTTAATGATACATCCCCTAATAATTTAGTCGCCATCGTATCAACAGGTCATTTTACAAGCTTGCTAGGACGTGGAACATCAAAAGGTCAGAGTTGAAAATCGTAAAAAAGAAAATTTATGAGAAGGAAGATTCAGAGCATGTTCTCAATATATCTTTTTCTTCTACTTGTAGTCTTGTAATGTCACCTTCATTGCTTGCAGGACCAGCCAAATGGACCTAACAAAATCTGATCGTTGAGCAAAAACTGGAGGGTGTATTCACTCATGTGGTGCATATATGCATTCGAACATACGGATTCATTTCCAGGTCCAAAAGAGTGTTTTTAGGAGTGAGTCCAATTATCAAATTATATGTTTTTATTTCTTTTATACTCATTTTATATTTTCTAAAAATATTAAAAATCAATTAAAATCTTCTAATATTATGCATTTTCCAACTCCAAAAGAATATATTTAATATCTTATAACAAAAAAAAACTAATATACTAACATAAATTTATCTGCAAAACATTTTACCCTAACTCAAGTAACAAATATATGAATGTATATAATACCTAACAAAAAACACTTTGCGCGACGTAGGTCTTTTGTCGCGCAAAGTCAAAAACCGTCGCGCAAAACTTAGCTCAACGCACCTTCGTCGCGCACTAACCGTCGCGGCAAGGCAGTGACAGAAGGGGTTTGTGCGACGAAGATTCTACCTACGTCGCGCAAAGTGGCTTCGCGCGACATAGTGATACGTCACACAAAGTGGCTTTCCGCGACGTAGGGGCATGCGTCGCGCAAAGATGTTTTGCACTTTGCGTGACGTATGCCTTCGTCGCGCAAAGGCCATTTGCACGACGTTGTGTGCTTATCGTTGCGCAAACATACTTTGCGCGACGAAATTTCCTGCGTCGCGCAAAAATGTTTTTGTCACAATTCTATTAAAATCTATCATTTTGATAGGATACACATTCTACAAAACTAATTTCAACGATCCAACCATCAAACTTGTTTGTATATACTTCGAGATCTCATATGCCAACAATCGCAACAAACAAACATTCAGAGATCAAGTAACGGGACAAAACTTTTCGATGGTTATAAATGAAAAATCACGATTTAACGGTTATTTTAACTCCAATTTTGATGATTTTTTACAGCTACATTCCTTAACCCTATATGAATACAATGAACTAATTCGATCGTCCATTTAAAACATTTACACAAGTGGATACCACAAAATCTTATGTTATACTTGATGGAAGTATAAATAAACTCTAAGTGTTAGTGAATCTATTGTTTTGATGCGATATGCATTCTACGAAACTAGTTTTAACGATCCAACCGTCAAACTTGTTTGTATATGCTTCGAGGTCGCATATGCCAAAAATCACAAAAACCAAACATTCAGATATCAAGTAACGGGACAAACCTTTTCGACGGCTATAAAAGAAAAATCACGATTTAACGGTTATTTTAACTCCGATTTTGATAATTTTTTACAGCTACACTCCTTAACCTCATATGAATACAATGAACTAATTCGATCGTCCATTTAAAACATTTACACAAGTAGATACCACAAAATCTTATGTTATACTTAATGGAAGTATAAATAAACTCCAAGTGTTAGTGAATCTACTGTTTTGATGCGATACGCATTCTACGAAACTAGTTTCAACGATCCAACCGTCAAACTTGTTTGTATATGCTTCAAGATCGCATATGCCAAAAATCACAAAAAACAAACATTCAGATATCAAGTAACGGGACAAACCTTTTCGATGGCTATAAACGAAAAATAACAATTTAACGGTTATTTTAACTCCGATTTTGATGATTTTTTTACAGCTACACTCCTTAACCCTATATGAATATAATGAACTAATTTGATCGTCCATTTAAAACATTTATACAAGTGGATATCACAAAATCTTATGTTATACTTAATGGAAGTATTAATAAACTCCAAGTGTTACTGAATCTATTGTTTTGATGCGATATGCATTCTACGAAACTAGTTTCAACGATCCAACCATCAAACTTGTTTGTATATGCTTCGAGATCGCAATGCCAAAAATCACAAAAAACAAACATTCAGAAATCAAGTAACGTGACAAAACTTTTCGACGGTTATAAACGAAAAAGTATTATTTAACGGTAGTTGTAACTCCGATTTTGATGATTTTTTAGAGCTACACTCTTCAACCCTATATGAATACAATGAACTAATTCGATCTTCAATTTAAAACATTTACACAAGTAAATACCACAAAAGAAAAAGGCAATGCAAGAACCCCAAAAGAAAAGCCAAAAAAAAAAAAAAAAAAGCACTTTGCGCGACGTGGGTACACCTGCATCGCGCAAAACAGATTTGTGCAACGCAGGTGTACCCACGTCGCGCAAAGTGGCTTTTTTATTTTTCATTTATTTATTTTTTTTTTCCTTTTGCTTTTCTTTTGTCCTTTTGTTTATGAGTACAAGATAAATAAATTAAAATATACTTTCTAAATATATATACCATTGAACTTGATGGGAAACGCATTCTATGAAACTAGTTTCAACGATCAAACCGTCAAACTTGTTTGTATATGCTTTGAGATCACATACACCAAAAATCGAAATAACAAATATTCAGATATCAAGTAACGGGACAAACCTTTTCAACGGCTATAAACGAAAAATCACGATTTAACGGTTATTTTAACTCCGATTTTGATGATTTTTTACAACTACACTCCTTAACCCTATATGAATACAATGAACTAATTCAGAGATCAAGTAACGGGACAAAACTTTTCGACGGTTATAAACAAAAAAGCACGATTTAACGGTAGTTTTAACTCTGATTTTGATGATTTTTTAGAGCTAAAGTTGGGGAAAAAGCGGTAAAACATTCTTGGCTTGGCTTCAAAATCTTGCGCGACGTAGCCGAAGTCGCGCAAAGTAGCTTTGCGCGACACCTACATCGCGCAAAACAGCTTTCCGCGACGCATTCATTCGTCGCGCAAAGTGTTGTCGCGCAAAGCTACTTTGCGCGACGTTTTGAATTTAAGTCGCGCAAACATACTTTGCGCGACAAAATTTGCTACATCGCGCAAACATGTTTTTGTACTAGTGACGTGAGATATGAAACCTAATTAAAAGGTAGAAAAAACATAACATACCTACAAGCAAGACACATTAATCTGTGACAGGTAGATTATAAAAAAAAAATTTGTCATATAGGTAGATAAAATAATTAACTTGTGATATAGGTTGATTATAAAAATTAAAAATAAAATCTATAAATGGGTTTAAAGCAGGAGGAAGAACGAGAAATAACAAAAAGATAAATAAAAAGAAATAAGCAAACAAATAATTGGGAAGAAATTTGAATTTATAATAAATCTTATCATTGAACAGATAACTATTGATAATTAAATAATTAAATATAACAAATTGGACTTATTTTAATAAACTAGACTATTCCTACTATTAGCTCAAAAAATTTAACTTATATCAAGTTTCCCCAATTTTCTTTTTTCATTATATATATTTCTAGAGGACTATGTTGGCATGATCAGTTACCCTATTTCAGGGGATTTTATTTATTTCTTATTATATATAGCAGTCCCACTGTACTTAGCTAGGTTTTGCCTATTGGATTTTAATTGCTTGTAAATTCCTATATATCTCTAACTTAGAGGGATAATAATTACATTAATTCCCCTCTTAAGGATGAGCTCTCCCCACATGCAAATAACGTATTATCATCATAGAAATTTCATAATAAGAACTATTCAATGTCTTAATCTTGATTCGAAGATCATTCATACAAAAATTTATTCTAATAAGAGATCGTTTAGTCATTTAAATACTATTCATTAGTTGATACATTTGATTTGAATGACTAAAAGATTTCCGATTTGAATGATTTTTTGTAGGAATAATTCTCAAATGAAGATTAAGACATTGAACTTAACTAAAACAAAAATTAAGACATTGAATGGTTTAGACATTGAAATTTTTACAGTAAATATATGTTTGCAAATGGGGGAATGAGACCATCCCCAAAATGGGGAATGCAAGTATTATTCAATTTGGAGAGGAATAATTAATATATCAAAAATTCCTTAACCTTAGCCTTTAGAATGTAGCAAAGCATACAACTGCACCTTCCTGAAGAACTAAACTCAAACATACAGACTAAATTTTAAAGGGTATAATAATGAAACTTCTGATAGGCTTCTACGGTTCTACCCAAAGAAAATTAAAAAAAAAACGATGAATATGTTCATCTGCTGGAACACATAAGCTTGGGTATTGGATCTAAGTTAGTGCAAAATTTCTGCACAAACCTTCTGCTGGAATAAATAAGCTTGAGTGACTTATGAGGCTGCAGCATATGCCCTAGAACTGAAGTATATCCTTAAACCATCACTACGAGGCGAAAATTAGAGGCTGTCCTTATGTAACGTTTACACCAAATGCTGAATATGAATTGGACCTCCAATATGTTAAGTTCATGTCAGAATTACGATGGAAGATGCTGAAGCATGTATGATATATGTGTGTTCTCATATATATTCTTTTTTCTTTTTCCACTCTCACGTCCCATTGTATACGGAAGTTCGAGACTGCCATTTACAACTGTTCTTTCTGCATGCCATTATCTCAACGTACATGCCCTTTTTGTCAAATAGTAGAAGGAAAATTTTATTTGAACCTATATAACTTCATTTTACACCGAATTTATTTTGTACACTTATCTTATTTTTAATTAAACTATCAATATCTCTTTAAACATTAATTTACTACCTAAACTACCATGACAAACCTAATTCAATATGTAAATTTATTTTTACATCAATTTAAAAAATAAACTCAAAATTAAAACATATGTTCTCTTGTCTAACGTTCTCTCCCTCCAACAAGGCCGACATTTTTCCTTTCAATTTCTCATGATTTAATAGAAATTGAAATCTAAATTAATAAGGATGGGTGAGAATTAATTTATCGATTAGGGTTAGCAGGAGGATGGCATAAAACCATCCTACCATATTGGAAAAACTTGATCTTTTGAGGCTAAGTTCCATAAAGGAGTGGGCGATTGCCATGTTGGAAAAGCTTGATAACACCTTTATTGCCTATTTTCTGATGATTTTATGAGCAAGTTAGGGTGCGAGAAATTCAAGGCTATGGAATGAGAAGATTGATTAGATCAACTTGGTCGTCTCTTGAACTCTGGAAATAAAAAGAAACAAACAAAAAAATTTGCATAACGATTCATACCTTAGTTGGAGGATCCAAAACATCAAAATCACTATCAATCCATAAGAAAGAACTTGTTGAGCGTCTTAAGGTACCGAATAGAACATTAGAGAAAGATTGCTTGATGGTTAGGATTTGATTACTAGGAGTGTATCTATTGATAAATTAGTTTTATTACTAATTTTATTGTGCATTTGATGGTAATTATACAATAAGGTAATAAAGACAATTCTCATTTAAAATTTAAGTTGCGTGTAGAGTAAAATTATATGGATTCAAATAAAATTGGTTAAAATATTCATCAAATTTCTAATTCTAATTCTATTTTTTTTTTTAAAAACATCCAATTTCAAATATGGGCCTTCCCTCCGTACTTTATATATGTTGGCCCTCAAGGCATGGACCTTATATATGTAGGCCCATGATATTGAGGCATGGACTTTAAGGGTCTGTTTGATGGGTTGGTTGGGATAAATTATGACCAATTAAAATGGACTTGAGTTCAATCATTTATTTGTTGTGTCAAAATGTGAGAGGATGTGATTAGACATAATGGGTTATAGATCCACAATAAAGTGGGTTATGTAACTTATCCTTATATATGTGTTACAAATTATGTCTTACATGTCCATCTCATTCAGTCCACCAAACGAGTCATAAAGGACTTGTGATACATTAAGTTGGATTGTATCCAATCTCAAGTTAACATCTCAACAAAAGACCAAATATGAATAAATCAACTAAATTGAGGCTCTGCCCAATTGCAACACATTAGGGCATGCATTAGAGTCAAACTGAATATCACTCTCCTCAAGTTTGCTCTGTTTAATTATTTTTGAGCTCAAACTAAGTTTTATTTGCTTCTTATACGAGCCGAGTTCAATCAAGTTTAAAATTTTCAAGCTTGATACAGAGCTTATGTTGTTTCGAACTATTTACTATAATATGTTGGTCCAATCTTGTAACAGAAATTTGCAATTTGGCCGCACATTTTCAAACATAAACAATATAACACAAAATTTTCAAACATAATAATTTAAGATAGTTAGAAAAACGTCTTTTTCTGTTTTGATGATTGGAACCCAGTGAGAAGTTAGGGCATCACAATGAAGGTTTCTTTTGAAACAAAAGAAAATAAGGGGATTTAATAATAAAAGGTCAGATTGAATATAGTCAATCTAAGCTCAGAAAAAACGTAAATATGATTCTTTAAAAGAAGAATTTCCAAAAACTCCTTAGAAAAAACGTAACCTATTCTTATATTCACTGTTGAAACAACCAAGAGACCATGCTATGTCAGCAAAAATAATGCTTCTTCAACCTTGACAAAATGGGATAAGTGAGACACAAAACAATAGTGCAGTGAAGCACAATAACGTGTAAGGGGTAAAGTGAGATTTATGTAGAGTTATATGAGACATTGCTAATAATAAGCATATTAATAAAACATGTCATATAGTATGGATGAACTCTTTTTGTGTACTTGCCATATTAATCTATGGTATGAATAATTAGATACACATGTTGTTGGTGGAGTCAGAAATCGACCTTTAATCATATGTGTGGAATTTTAGTCAATGGAAAAGGAGTTCTGGTTAATTATTCTCTAGTACATGCAAACTCCTGTCAAATTAATAAGCCATCTTTATTCCGGGGACAATCAATATTTGATTCACATCCATACAATTAAATAATGAATATTATCCTTCGTTTTTAAGAAATAAACACCAAATAAGATCATGTTTGAGACATGATTATTGATAAACAAACCTTAGTATCATATAAATCACCTAGTCTTGGCTACTTTTCAAAAATTGGATTGCGCTTTTGGCCATATGTGACTGCGGATTCCATGGACGAAGAGATAATGTGCAAAAAAGTTTCACAAGCAAGCCTAGAAATCGAAAAATGCATGAGATCAGATAAGCCATGCATTGAGCCTCCGTCCCCGTACAGCTTGAGAACTTGAGAGAGATATGTCAAACACAAATGGACAAAGAGAAATGGGAAGAACAAAAATAAGGAGACAGATAAGGTCCTCTTAGTGATCCGTCTTCTAAAAAGCAGGGGTAACACTAGCTCTGTGACTCTCTGGTAGCTCATACAAGAAACAAAATACAGATAGCAGCCAATAGCAACGCATACATTGGGAGAGTGGATTTAGTGTAATATTTTTATGCAACTGCATGCTAAAATCCAAATTGTGTTTTTACCTTTTTGTTTTGTGCTTATGTGTTGTTGTACATCTCTACAACATGAAGAATAATGAGAGAGAGAATTGAGAAGTCGATGGATATGTCTTTTCACGGTACAGGCAAAGGACAGGGCTAGCTATATGCTTGGAATTTACTAGCATGCAAGAATGAGCTAACCGTCCACTGTTTGCAACTAGCTAACATCTTTCTAGATATTGATTCATTACATGCAATATCGTTACTATATTATACTAATTCGTTAATTTGAATTTGTAACCTTGTTATATTTTTTGTTATTCTTCTGATAATTTTGGGGCTAGTGGTTGTGTAATTGAAATGATATCAGAGCTTTCTTTGTAAGTAATCCTAAGTTTGATTATTTCTGTTTCTTAATTATATATCAGTTTGCACTAAACTTAAATGTTGCAGGATGCATAAGTAATTTTGATATATATTGTTTGCCATTTTATGATAGCTTAAGATTTTAATGTTAGTGATTGCCTATACATTAATAACACTTAAGTAATAATCCAATCGTCAACAATCACATCATTTAGTTTACAAAATTTAGTTTAGAAATTTAATCTTCCTAGCATTACCTATATTTGAATACTTACAATCAAATGCAAACCAACATGTACTGATAAATTTGAGCATTCTAGCATTTGAGGTTTCAAATTTCAAATATTTGAGTTTACAACGTACTTAGCTCGTATGTACTCCAAAATGCAGCTATCCCACATGTTTAGATTGAGTAGCTAGCTAGTTACATTAATTTGTAAAGGGAATTCGGTGACCCCTATTAGAGGGAAAGAACGATAAAGAATAAAACAAATGCGTAGTATCAGAGCATGTGAGTTACGGCCAGTGGTAAAGCAATAAAGCCAACCAGCTGCATCTGCCAGCACTAATAATATACGCTTTAAGGGTATGGCCATAGAGTGTGGTATATACATTAGGGCAAGGGGAGACAAATCGATACCAAACGAGAGGCCCGTGAATTCGTAGTACTGTTAATGCATGTCTTATGCCTCTTCCTCCAGATTATTGGCTGGCATAGTGTCTGTGATGTACTCACATGTGTCTTTGTTCTGACAGATCAAACCCCGTCTCTGCCAACTCATTTTCCATAAACCTAGCTATCCCAATGCAAATTTCCCAACTGGAAAAGTAGTGAATGGGACAACTACATAATCCCGTTCCTTCTTGTGTTTTTGGCTTAAAATAGCTATTTAGCTAGAACTTAGCTAGCTTAGTTAGTCCCCACCTGCTTTCTATGGTCCTCTTAACTCTTTCAATCTTAATAATAGTGCAGAAGTTGTCTTAATCTTCATGTCTTGGCATGTACCAATTACTAGATCCCAACCCTATCCCATTTAGACAGTACTGATTTTCAATATTTGAGATGCTAAATTACAAATATCTAAAGTAAAGAAATAAGTTGGATCCATTTTTCTTGAACATAAATTGAAAAACGAATTACTGGAGTCCCTTATAGGTAGTTGATCGTTTATCAATATAAACAAGAAATTCTTATACTCAACAGCGCAAATATCCCAGCAACCCATTAATGTTGTGTTAAGAAATCAAGTCAGAAAAAATGTCTAACATGACTGTTTAACACAGTATGAATGGGTGACCAACTCCCAAGTGTCGGTGACATTCATGTAAGACTATAATGAATTCACTCTATTGATTTTGTATATTTACGATACTTAGTAATATTATATTTATTTTATATCAATAATAAAAGGGAAAAAAAATAACTTTTACCTTTTACATTGGATTTGAACTTAATTTGGTGTCTTATATAACTATAGACCATTTGATTTGTAAATTTATGCTTTGTTAAGTTGGTTAGAGCAGTATTGTGCTTCCTCCTGTGCACCAAGTTCATATCTCCATTGCCGCAACTTAGATAAACTTAGTGTAGAATAATTTAATGTCGGTCAAAAAAACGAATGGTATGCCGTATTTGCAGTACTTTTGCCTATTCAGATAAAAACAAGAGGATAATAGTTTGGAAATTCAAAATTCCAAGACACACCCACTAATCAATTAAAGTGCTCTCCTTGCTCTTGGCAGCTATAAAAGCCATCCCATGCATGCTACAAAATTAACTCATCAAATATGAATACTAGCTAGTAAAAGACACGGAGAGAAACAGGCAAAACAAAGAAACATAGCTGATGAGAGCTATAGTCTCCGGGATGCGGAAGAGAGCAGCATTGCGCCGAAAGCTTCAAATTCGAAGGAGCCTTACCAAGACAAAATCCGTAATACAAAAGTTTTCATATCCTCTGTTTTTTTAATCTCTTACGGCTAGCTATTAGGGTTTACTTTCTTATGCTTGTACTAGCTAGCTAAACTATTAAACATTGTGTGCTTTTGTTGGATGTTTTATGTTTAAAGGTCAAGAGGAGCTCCATTATCATGGATGCTCTATTCCACATTTATATGCTGAAACTCAAGCTTGAAGCAGTCCAAAGAGAGTACTTGCATCTCATGGCTATCAAAACAGGTTACATACGCCTAATCAAACATCTTCAAGTCCCCAAGGTCTCTCTCTCTCTCTCTCTCTCTCTCTCTCTCTCTCACACACACACACACACACATTTGGTGGATATTTATATGTGCATGGATGAGCAGGAAGTGAAGGTCGAGAAGATTAAGGAAGGGTTTCTTGTGAGAGTGAAGTGCGAGAAAGCGAAGGACACTCTGGTTTCAGTTCTGGAGGCATTTGAAGAAATGGGTCTTAATGTTGTGCAGGGTAGAGTTTCATGCAACAATTATTTTTCCATGGAAGCCATTGCAGCTGTAGCTGATGGCGAAAGCAAAGACCAGATGGATGTGAGAGTCGTGACACAAGCAATACTAAGGGCCACCGAGATCAATCAAAATGGAAAAGAGACGCGTGAATGCATTGTAGTTCCCCAGGTTAATAACTCTTAATTAGTAGTGTTGAATCTTCTTATCAATGTAGTGAAGATATTAATTGATGCGTATGTAATATTAATGTATTTGGTGTCACTTCCCCTTTCAACATCTGAAAAAAGGATTGAAATTAATGTCAAATCTCGAAAGGAGACCAAACATTGAAACTTCGTTGCGTTGTCCAATTTTAGCCACTTAATTGATTTCAAATCACTTTTATGCGTGTGTGATGAACATATGCCACCAGTGACACACTTTAAATTTCTTGTATTCCAAGTTCTTTACTCACAAGCAGTTTTGATGCAAGAGAACTAGCTTCCACATCTATAGTAAATGGATCAAAAGATTCAAAACCATTGTTAATTAGGCAGTGGGATTTATTCTATGAGTTTAGGCAAAAGGAGGCTTATAAGCTCATGGGCCTTTCCTCGAAAAGAAGGCTTAATTGCAGTTGGTATTTTTTGGTTCTAAAACGGCAACTTCATTAATAGAAAGAAACTGTCGGACCGCTGGCTGAAACTACAAATGCACAAATGCTAGACTACCGTAACAGCCAAACCCAAATACAAAACCCTAAATTGCAAAACTCCCAAGTAGCAATCCACTTTCAAAGCTCCAAAAACTCAAACACAAAACCCTAATCATAGAGCTGGCAAATGATTGGGTTCAGTTGGTTTAGGTTAGAACCAAATTTAAATCATTTCTTTTTTCTTTTCTTTTTTCCGCGCCGGAACTAGTTTAGAACCAAATTTTCCAAAAATCAGAGCAATTTTTTATTTTATTTTATACTTTTATCGTAATTGTGAATTAGGGTTTCAATTCTGGTTCGTTTAGTGCATTCGGGTCCACGAGAAGGACAATGTTGGCTCTACAATCGAGCTATAATTCGAAAAAGATGTTGCCTTTGAAATTAATGGGTGATTGTGGGTTTCCTGGGTTGACTCAAAATCATCCGTTATCTAATGGGTTGCTAATGAGTTCACCCATTATTAACTCAAACCATTAAGTCTTCACCCGTCAAGGGCGGTCGTGAGATTTTCTAGGCCCGGGATGACGCCTAAAATGCCCTAACTTCATATAAGAAAATTGTTTGTTTTCACACGTAACACTTCAATAAAATTATACTTAGAAAACCATTTCAAACTCAATAATTTAGAAACACAGAAAAACTAATTTAATTTTATTAAGAGAATGGAACAAAAAAACCTGGGATTACAAGTAGATGGATGATGAGTAAAAATTGAAAAGAATAAACATGCACATAGCATTTTGAACTCTGGACCTTTCGTTAATTTTTAGAAACACATAAAAACTAATTTTATTTTATTAAGAGAAGGGAACAAAAAAACTTGGGATTACAAGTAGATAGATGATGAGTAAAAATTGAAAAGAACAAACATGCACATAGCATTTCGAACTCTGGACCTTTCGTTAATTTTAAAAAACAAAAACCATTGCTTTTGATTAAACCACTTGACCATTTAGCCAAATTTTATAAATTTAAACTCTTATGAAAAGAATTTGTAAAAGATAGAAATTAAAAAACACACGTAGTGTTTCGAACCCAAGACCTCCTTGTTAATTTTAAACAAAATAAACCACCGCTTATAGACAAACATTATAATTATTTAGCCAAATTTTATAAATTTATACTCTTATGAAAAGAAATTTATAAAAATTGGAAAGTAAATAAACACAAATGAAGTTTTGAACCCAAGGTCTCCTCATTAATTTCAAATAACAAAACCCACTAGTTCTACTTAAATTTCTTTGTCATTTAGCCAAATTTAAAAAATCTATACTCTTATAAAAACATATATAAATATACCACTCCAATAATTTTTGTGCCCCAATTTTTTTGAGCCCTGGACAGATACCCAGCTCGCATTGGGCCTGGGCCGGCCCTGTCACCCATTAGTTGAAGATTTATGAATGAATTGAATCGTGTTAACAGATTGAGTTCATCTTGCCAGCTCTACCTAATCAACACTCAAAACACCTTGAAGAGAACACACATGAAACAAGAGCCATAAAAATCAGATGGTGTGGGTACTGATGTTGATTTGGCTGTGTGTGTGTATATAGTATCAGTACTAGTTTTGGCGAAGCTACTGAACTGGCTAGGTTAGGGTATTTTGGCCCAGAGCTTGTCCACAAACCCTAAGTTTTCCTTTAATGGGGATTGTAGGCGGAGATGGAGGTGGTTGTAACTAGTGTGGGCCGGGGTTTGTGGTCCAGAGGTTATCTTTGATTTATGTAGTGTGTGGAGATGCTTTATCAGTTCGGCTTGGTCCTTAGCTGATATATAGGTTGGTACTTGGTGGTGACATCTCTAACCAACAACCAAGAATTATATGGTACGAACTAGTAGGCAACTTGCAATGAGTCTCAACACATACACTCCATTATATGTTAGGAGATTGCATTGTTCAATTTATATATGATTTGTTTTCATTAGATTATTATTATTATTATTCATAATAATGTATCTAACACTTAATTAAGTTATTTAGTACGTCTTTCATAATATACACTTTGAACATATAAGTTACGACATGCATATGTGATAAATAAATGAGCATATATAAGCCACTAAGGTTAGTCTATTGATGAGGGTAACTAAGTAGGGTGATTGATAAAAATAGACTACAAATCCAGTGTTAAAATTCATTTTTTGTAACTAAAAAAGAAAAGAGCGTAAAGATCAAATTCAATTTCTGAATTGACGTTATACGTGAAAAGAAATTATCATTTCTTCCTCTTTGATATAAAATTAGATCTTATACAATCCGATCCAACTTTACACTGCCAACGGTTGCATATTATCACACATGTGCAATGTGCATGGCCGTACAAATCAAATCCAACAATAGAAGCTTCCATGGAAATACAACTATCCAACTATTGTAAATGTCGACGTTACGGACTTTAACTTGCACCCTATTGATAATTACAGAGAAGGCCTGCAGCAGGCTGCAGCTTCAGTCTTGACCATTAATTATTAGTTTAATTATATACGATCAGAGTGATGTGACCCGCTTGATGAAGAAATGCTAGATTTCTTCTTTTAATATGCAGATTTAATTAGCTAAATCCTTGAGATTAGACGGGGTCCACTTCCATAGTTTCTTGTTAAAAGCGTTCACCCAAACGGTTAAATACGATTATTTCTCAAATTTCATCAACATACGTACAGTAACTAAAACTATTCCGAGATATATATGGGGAACGAGGATCCTCTTCATATTCTTTTTACGAGGATCTTAAGAATTCTTTAATTGTATTCATTCATCGTATATCGTGCAGTAAAAAATTATTATAATTTTTTTATTTTAAATTGAATATAAACAGTACCTAACAAAAACTGGTTGTACGATATACAATAAACAGACTCCTCATTCAGTGGCGGAGCCTATATGGGATCATTGGTTGTCTTTGAACCCAACAACTTCAAAAACCTCATATATATTTGTTTGTATATTGTATTTGATCACTATAAACAGCTAAGGAAACTAAATTACAACATTCTCCTCCTACCTTTTTTTTTTTTTCCTACTATCATATTTGTCTTCCTTTTCTCTCTTCTTGTAAAAAATACTTTAGTTGAAATGCGTTAGCAGTCTTCAACATTACTGCACAATATACTGCATGCACTGTTGACAAGTCTCTACAAATGTCGACGTATATCGGAATAAACCTTCGGCATACGTTGACAGGAATTAGAAGGTGCATACTAGATGCTTGACGAAATGGCTCAATAAAGCTTTTTTTATTGATATTATGACCTCATTATTTGAAAATCCTGACTACGGTACTGTCCTCATTCATATATGGGATAATGGGACTGATTCGTAGGGCACCATTTTTTCTTTACACAATTTTTTATAGTGTTCTTTTACACAATTTTAACGATTCAAACCATTTATTTGTTAAATTTTTTCTCAAATATTATATCTACCAAAGATTATTAAAATCTAAAACCATATGACCTTTGAATTAAGAGTTCCAGGTTTCTTTGTAGGATCATGTTCGTCCATTTTGTTCTCTACAAATGAATATCTTAATTGTTTTGGATTTGTCTAATCTTTTGCAAGGATAATCAATGAATTATGGTCTAAAAGATATGATTCAAATTGTTAAAATACATTACAAGTAAACTCCACAAAAACATGTGTAAAAAAAAAAAAATTAGTGTCACGAATCTATCCTTATATGTGTGTGTGTGTGTGTAGTTTGAGAGTTATATTCTAACTATGGTTGGTCCGAAAGAGGAAATGCATCACTCTCCCTCCCACAAAATCAAGTCTGAAACAAATCTAAAGTCTACCAAAGTTAGTGTCCCTTCCATTTTAGATATCAAATTGTTGCATTTAACATGTTGCGGGGACACATTCTTTAGCTTCTGGCAACCTTCAACAATAAACATCATCTCAAACTTATACCACTATGTCGTATTTATGATTGGTTAGACTTTATGGATAAAAAAATCTCAGATGTGATTTTAGAAAATATTATTATTATTTTTTTTAACAAACGATAGTGTCTACACTAAAGGAGTATGGGAGTGGACTAAACTTTACAATGAATTTGTCATTCATAGACAACCATTTCTCGCAACTAAAACATGTTGCATAGAAGTTTTTTTTTTTTTTTTGTCAATTGCTAGGATATTAGAAAGTCACTCTGGCATGTATAACTCCGGCCGTCGATAACAACCTCTATTACTAATAATCAACGAAGCCACTGAGTGCTGCTCCATTGCTAGGTAAGTAACACCACAGTGCTAAGTTGATTGGCTAAGTTATGAATATGTCAACAAGAGTTTCTTCTAGTTTTACGTTTAGGTGTGATTCCGCTAAGATGCCAAATTGGCTTGGGACAAAGTTTAAGAAGGTGAATCCATCTCGTGCACACCTAAACCCACAAATAAAATAATTGGACATGGTTACAGTTTATCTTTTCGGGGGTCGGGAAGACTTATGTATATATACATTTCAGCTTTTCACTACTCCTATTGTGTAATTAACCAGTGCCAAAAATCAAACCCAAAACATACCGTGTGGAATACGAATCTAAAATTATTCCCCTCCATTAAGCCACCCCCGCAATGATCGAGTGATATCTCTTCTGACCCTCTCAGTATTACACGGATCAGGATAACATGTGGGTTACATTCCGCTGGTTAATATTGCCTATTTTAATCGCTGGAAGATCACAAAGCTTTAATGCGACATATACTCACCCAATATATGGCGCTCTCTTATCATACCGCAGTCATAAATATGAACATAAATTAATAGTCATAATACTGCTTCTTATTCAACATTCATGTCGTGCGTAAAACGCATATGTTTGGCTCTAGGAAAATATTTCAAATCGAAGATTCATTTCTAATTTAAAATATGACTGAGGAAAGCCAATAGGAACCTTCCCATCCCTTGAAAAATATACATAGGTGTGAGCTGTCACATATGTTTGAGAAAGTGGCCATGATGGATGCAGCGGGTGAAGGAATACGAAATTAAATTATTACAATTAATATGTTGTATTATAAAATTAAATGAAAATATAAAAATAATTACAATAAAAATTAGGGTTAGTTTCCGACTTTAGAATTAGGAACCGTCGTGGCAAAGTCACCATCTGATTTTTTTTTTTTTTTTTTTTTAAAAACCCCTAGGGTTAGTAGATCTTAGAGTTGTACAATGTACAAATGAATAATATAAGTCGTATCCATACGCATATACATTGCTTCACCCATAGAAGACTTGTATATATTTAGGGATTTTTGATAAATTTGATGTAACATATAGGCCAATTGGGCACTGCAACTGACTTGGTCAAATTCTGAGGCTCAACTTTAGACTCACGCCAAAAATTTTAATTTTGGGACCACGCCAAATGCCTCAAATTATCCAAATGTTATTTGAGATTTTTAGATTTTTTCAAAAGTGCGATTCTTCATTGATTATTTGTCACCTCATATTTTTAGTACAATATTTTATAGTATTGAAACAAAAATTAGCATAAAATTATGAAATAACAGGAAGTCCCTAAAAAGTTCTAGTTTTAAAAGAATTCCTTAGCATTCCTCATGAAGTTGGCCTTGTCTTCAGTCATGGCCCCTAAAAATGTACTCATTTTTAACTTTTCTGAAATTTATAAAAAAAATATGATTATCTTCAACCTTTTGGGATTATCTATGGCAATGAAACCACCAACAAAAAATTGCTATAATTCGTTATGAATAGTTTTAGTATGTTCGTAACATTCTGTCATGTTTAATGTTTGTTTTGTTTTTCTCTTTAATGTTTAACTTACTACAATTTGTAAGACTGAAAATCAAACTCAGATGTAAGGGAACAAGCACATTACCTGACAGACTGGCCTGACATTATAAAGAAAAGAAGTTTAATATACGTCATTGAGGTATTTGTTAACCTAGCTACAATACGTGTAATTTGACTTTTCTTATATTAATTAATGGAAATTGATTTGAATTAGATAGGGCTAAGAGCTAAGAACCCTCGATACACATAAAGGACAAACAAATTTGGTGAGATCATCATGGTTAATATAATATGAGTCGATAAAATAACATTATCATGTCATTTAGATAATCATATTTTGAATGTTACTTGCCTCTATTCTATTCGTATCATCGGTTGGGGAGGAAAGGGAAAGGAAGTGTGAACTAAACAAAACCTGGTTTTCATTGAATTTAACGGGAAGAACATACTTAATATCTTTGTTTATTTATCATAATCACAAAGGGAATATTTTTGTTCACCACACTATTTTAGCGCGGCTACTTGACTTCTAAGGTAAGGTACAAACTAGTGCTGGTAAGTGAACGAACCTATGAATTCTTGCGGCAGGTATTCTCGAGGTCTTTGGTACCATACATGGATTTTGAAAGGTAAAATGTAATCAAATGAATCAATGTCACCCATGCCAATGATAGAGTACAACATATGAGCTCAGGCCCTTGACTTCTAAGGTAAGGTACAAACTAGTGCTGGTAAGTGAACGAACCTATGAATTCTTGCGGCAGGTATTCTCGAGGTCTTTGGTGCCATACATGGATTTTGAAAGGTAAAATGTAATCAAATGAATCAATGTCACCTATGCCAATGATAGAGTACAACATATGAGCTCAAGCCCTTTTGTGAACTTACTTGCACTAGCCTCCACGGACGTGCCGATGTTCGTTGCTCCTCTATTTTCTTTTTGGCATATTTTACTAATTCCTCATTTTAATTAGGCAGCGCAAAGGAGGTTTGAGGGCTTGTTAAGGAAGTTAGTGTGGCCTAAAGAAGGGGAGAAAACGAAAAGCGTTTTTTGGTCCCCTGAGTTTAAATTTTGAGATCTGTATGGTAAATATACACAAATCTTAAAATTTAAACTCATCCAACGATGATAAATATGGTGATGAATATTACCACCACATAAAGATGGCGAGCAGAAATGCACCCAATCACAAAGGAGTAGGTGTTGGCAAACTCACAAAATAATAGACAAACATATATAACAATGTGCCTAAATACCAGGCATTAGCTGAGCTCCAAACTTTAGCATGAGCACTCCAGATCATTAAAAGCCGTCCTGTGCCGTCCTGTGAATACCTAGTTGCGGCTAGTCCAATTGTAATACCATAGTATGTTGTGCTTTTTCTGACTAACCGTTAAACGTATCTACGTAATATCTTATGGATTGTAAAAAAAATTAGATCGAAAGACGTATGCAACATTTAAAAAGGAAACAAACAGAAATTCCTTTAAATTGGTAAAACTCATTCAACCGTCCCAAAAGATTTGGTTGGAAGTTGTAAAAAAAGAGAAAGGTCACTTTCGTGTTGCAATGTGATTAGTTTGGGTAAGAAAAAGAAAGGAGAAAATGGAGATGGATAATAATTCATAAATCCAATTATTGGGGTGTTTAAATTAAAAAAAAAAAACATTTGGTTGCACGTCCTGAATTCAACATAAACATTTAAGGGTGTATTTTTGCTCATCATCATTTAGTGTGATGTATACTCATTACTCTATTTATCACTATTAGATGAATTTGAATTTCGAGATTCGTGTAGTGGATATAAACAAATCTCAAAATTCAAACTCATCTAACGATGATAAATAAGATGATGAGCATACATCACAATAAATGGTGGTAAGTAAAAATGCACTCAACATTTAATTATAATCCAAACGCACATTTGTCAATGTGACGGCCAATTTTTAAAGACCCCACCTTTACTCTTACACCTCCCTCCATTTGTTTCTTCTTCTAAACCCCCCTCATCAAACCACAAACTTCCATCTCCCTCTCTCTCTAACCTCTCTCTCCTCCGTCTCTGCTCTGAGCAGCCGCTTTGTGTTTCTCTGCAAGCATCATCATCAAATTCAGAGCTCCAAAAGTTCCAAAAATGGACCCCACATTCTTCAGCAGCAACAGCAAACAGATTATGAGCGATCAGGAGGAGAATGACAACACCACCTCCTCCACGCCGGAAAACAGCTCAGACTCTCCTCCGCCGGCTACCAATTTCAGCGACTACTCCAAGATCACCACTTCCACCTCTTCCCCCAAAAAAAGGTTTGTAATTTACTCTTGTTCTCAATTCACAAGATAAACCAGATTTCAATTCAATTCCATGCACCAAACCAATGTTAGTAATGGGATTTTTAAGTTAACGTTAATTTACATGAATTCAATTGTTACAGTGCTCGGCGAGCTATACAGAAACGAGTGGTGTCGGTACCCATAAAAAATGAGAACAGCAACACTCCGCCGCCTTCAGATTCTTGGGCTTGGAGAAAGTACGGCCAGAAACCCATCAAAGGCTCCCCTTATCCCAGGTAATTCTACTAATAATCAATCAACTTCGTAATTATATATTTAAGTTAAGTAAGTTTGGCGAGAGATTGTGTTTGCCCTCTTACATCTAAGTGTGAATTTCACTTTCTTTACCAATAATCATTTCCTAACCGCATGTGTCCGGCTCCTATACAAAATTAGAAGAACTTGTAACGTATATCAGAGTAGTTTAGAATATCGTCGAATTTGGCAGCTTTCTACATAGCTGGTGATCCGTGACTAATTATGTGTCTTTTTTGTTGGGATTTGGTTAATTTACCGAATTGGGCAGAGGGTATTACAGGTGCAGTAGCTCAAAGGGATGCCCGGCGAGGAAACAAGTGGAAAGAAGCCGCGTGGACCCCACCATGCTGGTCATCACATACTCCGCCGAACACAACCACCCTTGGCCCGCCTCTCGCAACCACCACAACAACCGCAGCATTTCAAATCCCGCCGCTGGAACCAAACCCGGCCTCACCCCGGAGGCCCAGCAACCCGACCACCAAGACCAAGAGCAAGACCCGAGGTTCGCGGATCTAAACCACGAGTCGCTTCTCGTAAACGACGATTACGTCTGGTTCGCCGACATGGAGACGACGTCATCGACGGTGCTCGAGAGCCCTATCTTCGCCGAGAGCGGCGGCTCCGTCGGGTCCGACTCCGGGGACATGGCGGAAATGGTGTTCCCGATGGGAGAAGAGGACGAGTCTCTATTCGCCGATCTCGGCGAGCTGCCGGAGTATTCCCTCGTGTTTCGACACCGCGGCGTGGGACCACAAGCTCAGATCTGTTGACACGTGTCCTTCCTTCCATATAAAACCCTCCAATTTTTATTGTTTTTTTTACACACAACCTCTCTCCCCGTAAATACAAGAGTCCTGTGTCAAGTAAGAAATTTTTTATTGTACTAAGAAAACGGTCTACAAATTAAGTGTTATAATATAATTGATTAAAATTTTTTTTTTAAGTATTCAATCATTGATATTATAACATTTAATATATCAGATCGTATTCTGACACTTTAAAAAATCTCTACGTTCAAATGAGTATCGTGCACCCTAAGATACCGAATTTATTTAACATTTTTATGATTTTAGTTTTTCTTTTTTAGTAATAAAAAGTTTATTATATTTCCTTGCCTTAATTTTAGCTTAGTGAATGAATAAACACAGTTTTTAATCTGGATCTGTCATGATGTTGGTATAATTAGCATATTTTGGCCGTCCGTTTCCAACTTTTGCATAGAATAGAATATTCTTAAGTGGGGCTCACCAGTCAATTATTGCTAATTTTATCTTTATCAGTGGCCCAATGAATAGTATTTTTTGGTGTCACATACTTCACCAAATATACTCCTCAAACAAAAAAACTTTAAAAGCAATTCAAAATAATGCATCAAATGTAGTAAGGGTATTTTCGTTATTTTAATAGTTTTTTTTTTAATAATTAATTTCTTCTGTACAATTTTTTTTTAATAATTAGTACAGCACAATAGGCTAGTAATAATATGATTCAATCAGTTTTTCATTAAATATTATTTTCTCTATTTTTAAACATATTCAAAATATCTTAAGAGGTGTGTAATGCCGGTTATAAAAAAGGTATTTCGCACGCAAATAATAATGTGATTAAATTAGTTGTCAAATTATTGTTTTTTTTTTTTTTTGAACAAACAATATTATCTACACTAAGGAGGGTGGGCTTAGCCTCACAATAGGCTATCAATAATGTGATTCAATCAGTTGTTTGTTAAATATTATTTTCTCTATTCTTAATATAAATTCAATAGAGACCGATTTTATTATATGGATTCAGTTGTTTTAATTGCTTTATGAGGGGTTTCTTCTAGCATAATCTAAGATTATTCATTTACTTCAAATATTTGATTTCCTTTTGTCAATTTACATATATAAATATATTTAAAACGTGTAAGTGGCGCGTAGCACGCCGTGATTCAAAAAATGCCTTCTGCACGCGTGTGAGCGCGTGCATGAAGGCTAGTATTTATAAATCATACGTTTGTGAAATAATTTCTTAAAATATAGAAAACTTAGACTAACTAATTCAGAACAAAAAAGAAATTATATCTTCATAATTTTTCACGAGAGACTCGTTTGGTGTCAAGGATTCAATTAGTAGAAGTGAAGAAATTAATAAGGTGTTAATGTCATTGTGTGGGGATTGAAGCTAACTAGTTTTTTCACAAGTAATCTATCTTCTACCTTCCGCTTGAATATAATTTCTTTACTTATTCTTGAGTTAAGTCATCTAAATATTTACCCAATCTTTAAGGGTGATTCCAAATTGGTTCTAACATTTTAAAACATTCCAATTAACCACCTAAAGTTTTAAAAAATGGACATCTATTGGGTTCACTAACGTTCAGTGATGATGTTAACAAATATTAAGCGGGTTTTAACTCTCAAGTCATCTATGGAGATTTGAATCTCCAAATTGACATGTAACTAAGCAAATTTATGGTTTAACTTGACTAATATGGGTCAATTTGGAGGATTAGAACTTCAAAGACATCGATTAGTGAATACTAACTTTAGTATTTTTCCACTTCATCGTTTAGTTCGAGTAGCATCATCATTAATGTTGGTAAAGTCCCCCTTAACCTACCAAATGTCTAATTTTCAAAACGCTAAATAGTGATTTGTAGTGTTTTAAAAGATCAAGACTAATTTAGAATCACCTCAAAAAGTTGGGTAGTTTTTTTGTAATTAACCCTTTATTCTTTCTATGTAGCTTGACCAAATATCTTGGCTCAATTCAAAAGTCGGACTGTTAGCCAGCCCTTGGAGTTGGCTAGGTACATTATAAGAAAAATTAATAAAAATAGCTTGAAAATTTTGAGTTTTAATGATAAGAACAAAAAAAAAAGGTAAATTGAATAGTACTAGGATTGACTTCTTAGTGTAGAAATGTAGTTTTTCGTTAAAATGAATAGTACCGCGGGTTTTTCGTTAAAACTCTCTTAATTATATTATTAGAGAACTACTAGGATAGTTGGCAGTTCTATTCTTTTTAAACTAAACTATGACAAATAAAATAATCCAGCAACCATTGATTATCACATGGCCATTTGCTTCCTCTTTATGCTCTTTGATTTCCATCGATCTTATCCTGCACAATATATTTTCTCACCTTTTGTTTCCCGGAAGCAATCACACTGCATTTTCTTAAACATTATAGAAATATATTAACATGATACTAGGATAATTTTTTGTCTTAAGAATCATCATCTGTATATTATATATACAGTAATGTGTTTATCTTTCTCCATAAGTAATTAGTGGGATGAAAGAGATAACACGTAGCAGTAATAATTGGCTAAATATTGATTTCCTCCCATTATGATCAATTTAAAAACACAAAATGATTCGATCAAACCAATCTCAGCATCTGTTAGATGGGCGACCAACGAGTTGGGCTGGGAAGAACACAACTCGAGTCATAGAAGTGAGGAACTCAGAAACTAAGATTCTCATCGTTCGATTAGACGTCGAATGAAAATGTCTTTCTCGACACATCATTTGAAAAGTTAAAGAAACCCAAAGCCCTTGACTTTTAGGTGATGATGCCGATGGTAAAGCTGGATCTTGACTTCGTTACCAATTATTTGGTAGCTTATTAAAAAGAAACACAACTAAAATATCTTGCATGTCACACTCTAAATCCAGATAATTTAAACTTCACCAGCTTACCTCAGTTTATTATAAACCCTAAATGCAGGGTGTTAATATATATAATAGTTGTTGATGAAGACTGGAGAAGGGGACCAGTATAGTTCAAACGCTAACCATTTTTTTTTTTTTTGGGACGAATAACCCTAATTATTTAACCCTACTTAGTCTCGTCGAATTTAAAAAATTAATATGATTGTTTAAAAAACACTCATCTTTGCAATTGGCTTTTGTTTTTGCTTTTTGATTTACAACACCTGCACGGCATTTAGTACGTCATATAAATTATTGCAGTCATTGCCCATGTCATGAAATGAAACCATCCTTGGGATAAGTTGGATCGGATCTACTTCTTCCTTATCCGTTAAGGCAGCACAGAGAGAGAGAGAGAGAGAGAGAGAGAGAGAGAGAGAGAGAGAGAGAGAGAGAGAGAGAGAGAGATGCATAAATTAAGGCAAATGACAGCTTAGCCATGAAGATTCACCATTTTATTAAAACCCTAATAACCTGCAAAGCCTGCAAGTTTTGTCTCTGTATATAACATGCTTAATACCTTCCGCTGGTATTGCTGGAATCGAAGTTTAAATATGGCACGCTTGTAGCAGCGGTAAAGTTAGAAATATTTTTTTATGGTACAGTCTAAAATATTATGATGATAAACTGTGTCGATCACATATGAATCACGAGTTTCATTCTTTTAGACTTACAAGGTTTAAGAAAATCATGGCCACCACCGTTTTATTTTAATCCATTAGTAAGGAAAGTACACAAGAAAATTAAATGAACACTTACCGTTGAATTAAAATTGAATGATAAGTGACCATAACTTCCTTGTTGTCAGGGGCAGAGCCATGAAGAGACCATAATGGTCCCGAGCTTACCTGACTTTTTTTCACATAGAAAAAACTAGAGTTATCCCTCTGATTTCCAATAATTGTGAATAAGTGATGACAAAGAAGGTTTTGATTATTCCCATATTCATAAATTCAACATCATCGTCATCAAGCAAACAAACATCAAAATCGGACTAAAAATCTAGAGTAGCAAATTAAGTACCAGCTGAGACGATGACCAGATGATGGCTTGGAGATAGATTCGTGAGCGTGTTTGCAGCATTGTTGCATTGCTTTTTTACATTTGTGAGAGGCCTCTCCAAACCCGAAAGTCTAGAAGGATAACTCTATATGAATCACATTCATTTTGATTTGCATGTGTGATCAAATTTAGCAGTACCACAATAGATACAAGTTGCTTAAGAGACAACTGCACATGCAAGTCATCGCCAGAAAAACTTATCTATATCGAAGATTTCAAATCACGCATTACATGTGTTTTAACTATCCCACGTAATAATGTGTGATTAGCTTGAGATACTCGGTATTGTAACATCTTCTCGCGCTTTCACTGTGGGGTCCACACAGATCTAACGGCTTGCAGTTTCCTTAGCTCTCCTCAATGAATAATAGAACATGTTGTGCAACTTGTGCTGTTGTCGCAGGCTAATTTGTGGATAGCAGCCTAGGTTACTGGAACTCCGGCGTTGCCTGTGGACAAGGAAAGTGTTTGAAATTGTTTAATTCATATTGGCAATGATATCCTTTCTCCAATGATTACGGACAGATCAGATAATTGAAAAAGGACGTCCAAACTAAACTTTTTAAATTTGGCAAGAAGGATATTCCAAAACGACATGCCTTATTGTTTGCATGCATGATGCACCACCTTCACCAACTGCTTTGTTTTCTAGGAATCGACCTGCACGACAGCCTGTCTCGAGAGGGAACTACAGCCAGTCAGTGGGGAATTTAGATTCGAAAATTGGGTTTCAGTGTATAAAGATTTAATTTTTTAGTAGAAACAGAGCGTGAATTACGCAAAAAGAAAAACTAATTTGTTTACTCATTGAGGCATCTTGTCTAACACCATGGATTTGTAGTCGTCACTCGAACTATATTGCGTATATTTCATCAGATGTCGGCAAATGCCGAAGCAATCTGTTGAGTGCTATCGAGAGAATTTACTCTCAGCACAACGTTCTAAATGCTAGCGAAATATGTCTAACATATATTACAAAAACACTTGGTGGGCATAAAAAAACCCAAACCAAACATTTGAACGGTCCTCAAAAGACCTTAACATGTGTATTTTTGAACTCCCGGTGGTTCTGGACCACCTTAGTCCCAATGTACATCCGTCACTGCGCATGAAACATATGCGAATATACGACAGATTAGAGAGAGAAGTTGAATAAACAATTTCAATTAATTCGTCTCAAGAATAACCTCGGAATACCGAAAAAATTCGGGTGAAAATAAACCCCCCATTCAACACCTATGAAAAGTAAGAACATGTAATATCTTGTTACTAAACAAGCTCCTCTTGATCAGCTAAACATATCTGTCTTAGGGTAATTAATGATAATGACAATGGAAGTAAACACTGAACAACCCCGCCTGCCTATCTCCTAATGCCGGCAGAATTTCCAAGAATTTTTTTTACACAACCCCAGTATCGGGAAAAACAGATGTGGCAACACAAACCAGCTACATCCGGTGCAGATTCGGACTCTAGGTTGAGCAACACCCACCTTTCTTCACAGCTGAAACATCTTTACTGACATCGATTTTCTCCCCTTGAGGAACAGCCGAAGCAGCTCCTTCATTGCCAGACTCCATGGCCTTCCTGCTCACGACGCGAAAGATCTGGGTGAGGACTTCAGAAAATGCGTTGTCCACGTTGGTCGCTTCGAGTGCAGAAGTTTCCATGAAGTAGAGAGACTCCCTCTCGGCAAAGGATTTTCCATCCTCAGTTGAGACTGCCACAAGATGACGAAGATCTGATTTGTTACCGACAAGCATGACGACAATGTTGGGATCAGTGTGGTCTCTTAACTCCTTTAACCACCTTTCCACACTTTCAAATGTTGAATTCCGAGTGACATCATACACAAGCAGTGCACCCACAGCCCCTCGATAGTAAGCACTTGTTATTGCCCGGTACCTACAAATACAAAAGGTAAACACATGCCTGATTATGAAAGGAATCAAAAAAATAGAACTTTTAACATCAAGTCCCAAACTATAGCAATTTAACAATACTAAACAATGATTACAACGATAACAATATAATACTAACACAATTAGTAGTGATTATAACAATAACAACATGAAACCCCAACACAATTAGGACATCAAACTACCAATAGCATATTCAAAATCCCATATACAGCATTGCTAGAAAGAAACAAAGTATAAATAAACTATCAAAAGAAAGCATATTGAAGTTCCACATTACAGTACATGTAGGTGGTCCAGAACAAGTGTCGACATCATCACAAAAAAGAAATGCTCTCAAATTATACATCGAGTATTTAATAAGATTATGATACAACCATACATAACCCATCTTTATAGAGCCAAAAAATCACCATTTTTCTATACACAATGGTACCTTCGGTTTCAGTACACAGACAACAAATGTTGTTATTGACGGGGTGGGTTGAGGTGGGTGGATTGGGGTATCTTAGTGTCAGATATGGACCTGAAGTCGTATGGTGGCTTTGCAATATGTTTGAGAAGAAAATTTGTGCATGTCGAATAACATAGTGAGGAGAGTTGTTATCACAAATCCTCAATGGTTTAAAAAGTTTAATTGTAGTTGGACATGGAGGGTAGGTTGGACTATTTAGTCTACCCTTACTCCTGTGTCAACATCGAACATGGGATTCAAAGAAAATAGTTCAATCAATCCTTTTAATTGGTGTTAATCAAAAACCTCAGTGTTGCTAAGAGGATGGCTTCATTTTTACTGTATTTTACAAGAGAAGGGTTAGTCCAGGACAACTATATTGACATAACATGAAGCACTAAACATATACTTCAGAAGTTTTGTTTTGGTGTACACCGCACCCCTCTCATTCTAGAAAACATAATGGGATTTGAATTCCAGGCTAATCGACATGTCTCCCAGCTCATACAACTTCGCCAAAACAATAAAGGGAAGTAGATAATCCTCATCAGCTTTTTCTTTGGTGCTCAAACTATTATCCATTATTAAATATGCACAAATTTGAATCTGAACCGTTAATAGAAGAGAAAGCATGCCAGTGGCACAATAAACAGTTATGCAGAATACCCTGTTCAAAGTGAAAAGGCATGTGAATCAAGTTGAAACACAGATGACAATGGTGAATTTGGATTTCCGAAGGTAGTACTTGTTTAAATGGTAATAAATTAGAAAGGCTTTACTTCTCCAAATGCAAAAAGTTGCTATCTTGCTCATAGAAAGTCATTAGAATATAAAGACACATTTTGAATCATAGGTAAATCACATGCATTTCATGCTCAACTATACAGAAAAAAATATCGCACACTTGCATTTCATGAGCACTTCCCACCAGTAAATCATTCAAGAAAGCATAATATTAAAACTTAACTTAATTGAATTACCTAAATGTCACATTTAACTCACCAATTTCTATTGAAACCATGTCAAAGTTCAAACTCTGCACTTTGAAAAAAGCAGTTGAATTTCTCAATCTCAGTATGTACATGGATCAGCAATAAGAAATACAATTTCCTTGATAATTCTACAGTAGCGCAGATAAAACGATCATTTCCTACTAAGGTTAAACAATTTGCCCTTATTCTAACGAAAGACAGTAGCTTCATCCATAAACTATAAGAATACTCAGGGGGGAGACACCATATTGAATTTAAGGCCCAGATGAAAACTTGAAAGCGGATTTAATGAACGATCTCCACCAATATCTACCAACACAGTACCTGGAATCTCCAGATTGACTTTGAAACTGATAAGGTTGGTTTGACTAGTACCACATATTTTCAAGCCCAAACAGGCCATTAACAAAGCTTCACTAAGTAATGGTATCTAACAACTAGAATTTCATCACTGTACAATCAGCAGCATCCCACTGAGATTAAGTACCTTTTTTTTCTAATAGTAATGCCAATCAACTACTTAAGCATTCTATCTGATGGATTATTGACGTTACACATAGCAACAAGCAACCACGAATTTCCAATTACCCTTTTCACACCAACCAGAAAGCATAAACTACAGAGATCTATAAACACAGCTTGCACATTCATTTCATTTCTAACTCATAAGTCATATATAAAAGTTAATATGAATTGCAGAAGAAAGGCAGAATATGCACAACAACAATAAAATGTTAATGCAGAAATTTCATTTGCACAATGCACAATGAGTCAATGCTTGCTCTGTTATAACTTAGATTGCTACGAAAACAAAAAGAAACCCAAATTCTGAGCATATATTCTTTGACTTGACTCAAGCATTTTCAGATCTACCACAACAAACCCAATTAAACCACCAAATCCAGGCACCAACCAAATTGCACAAAAGCTTAAAATTTTCATCACCAAAACCCCAAGAAACCCAGACCCATTTCATATCTTATAATCACCAACCGAAAGCTTCAACCCCACACAGAAACTCCAGAAAATAAGAAAAACCCAGATCACAGAAAAGAGAAGCAAGAAAGCCAACCAACCTTTCTTGGCCAGCAGTGTCCCAAATCTGGGCCTTGATGACCTTGCCGTCGACATCCAAGCTGCGGGTGGCGAACTCGACTCCGATGGTGGACTTAGACTCGAGGCTGAACTCGTTCCTGGTGAACCTCGACAGCAAGTTGGACTTGCCAACGCCGGAGTCGCCGATCAGCACCACCTTGAAAAGGTAGTCGTAGTCGTCCTCAGCTCTGTACCCAGCCATTACTACTGAGACCCCGAAGAAAAAAGTTTGACGTTTCTTTCGCTTCTAAGAAGGAGGTGGCGATCTTGTTCTTCAGATCTCTCCCGTTGATTTGCTTTCGCTCTCTGAGATCTTCGTTTTTTTGTTTGTTTCGGTGTATCTTGCTTCCTTTGCTTTCTTCGATCTTTCGGCTTTTCAGAGGCGTGTCAGACCGGTGCAAGACTGCTGTCTGCAAAGAGAATGTGGAACTTGAAATGACGTTTATGTCCTTGCTCGATCAATTCGGGTTACGGTTGAGAAGTCTAGCTTGAGGGTGTTTTTTATATTTTGGGATGTTCAGATATTTTTTATTTTATTTTTAATAAATAGTCTTTTTAACATTAACGTATTGATGATATAGTTTAAATTCATCTTCAATGATAATAGAACATCATTTTGTACCTTCTAATTTCTTCTGATCTTTGGAGATAATTGGGCTTTCAAAAGCTGATTAGAAATAAGGTTATGAAAAGGTGGGGTCATGAAATCTTAATGAATGATAATAATCTAGTGCAGCAAGAATGCAGGATGGAATGTAGCAGATTGGCGTGGAGTGAGATATTATGAATGTATTTATTTTATTTAAAATGGATCCCCTACTGGGCAATTTTTTTTTTTTTTTTGTTTAATTTCTAAACGTTTTTCTTTGTGTTGGTTAAGATTCTAATTGGTCAACGTTATTATCCAATAAATGAAATTAATCTATTTTATGAGTATTTATCAAATATAAGTTAAAAATTAACTTTTAATTTCAAAAATATCATTTTTTTATAAAAACGTTCAAATATATATAAAATTTCACTTGAATAGACACAAATACCCTCAACTTTAACAATTAAATAAATTAAAGGCTTTTTAGCTATTGTCGCCTCAAGCTTCAGTCCAACTTTACCTTTGCTTCTAAACTCCACCACCACAACCCTATCCCCTTGGACCCCCTCATCACCAACATTGAGCGTTGTCGCGGTTACTGCAAGTGGGAGCAGCAGAATTTTAATCATGCCTTCAACGCCTTTTTTCTTACTAATATCATTTTTTAGTTTTAAATATAAAAATAGTTTTTAAAGTTAATCCACATGTCGTTATATGATTGTATTTGTGAGACCCATGTGGTGCCACTTCATCACACTAACAGAGCAATTGACAGATTTTCACGAAAAAATTAAAATGATCACGATGGACAAATTCAAAGAAAGACTAAAATGATTCACGATAGAAAAATTCAAGAACACTACTATTGATTATCATTAATTATTAAAGATCAGATTAAGGAGTTATGTTAATGTTACGGATCATTTTGGCTAAAAAGCCCTTAATTTATTTTCTTGTTAAATTTGAGGATATTTGTGTCTATTTAGGTGGACTTTTGGATATATTTGAAAGATTTTATAAAAAGTGACATTTTTAAAATTAAGGGTTAGTTTTTTGTTATATTTGATAAATACAGCTATTTATTTTATAACATTGTGAACTGATCTTGATCTAACTTGTGAGAGAGAAATTTGACATGAGATGCATAGTAAAAGCACATTGGTGTAACTAATGTACGGTAAAAGTATTCTAGGCATTATCGCAATCTAGATATGACCAAATTACATTCTTCTGTCTTTCAAAACCCTAAAAGTCGAGACAATGTGGTTAATATTGCACCAACAATATAATTTAGGATCTTTTCTCACCAACAAGACAAACCTTTCACACCAACCATGAATTATACAAGCGTTGAGAAATTAGTTGGGCGTTCCATGAAGTAGACCCACAAATGATTTATGTGTGCCACCATGTCCATTTGCACGGATTTAAATTGAGGTTGTTGATGTGGTATTAATAGGCATGTTTGAATATGCTCTACAATACCTAAGAATGTTTTTTATAGTCAAAAACACTTTTAACACTATTTGACTTAAAAGAGTTTAGGAGTAGCAGCGTTTCTAACGCAACGTGACAATCAACGAAAAAAATATGAGAAAGCTCAAAATTATTTGACTTGTGATCACACAGTTCTTTCTAAAACAGTATATTATGTATGGGTTCCCATCGAAACTCCAAAACGAATATGTAAACTATGAATACTTTGATGTTTGACATCTGTCAAGCTATTGTTCGATCTACTCTACCCCCGCCATATGTTCTACAACAGCTTCATACATAATTATTTCCAAACGAACCCTATATGTATAAACACCTTGTGATATCAACTATAGAATCAATTTTTATAGACCTCGTTTAATACGTGACTCCTCTAGTCTAGCATCTCTCCAAAGTGAACCTTTTCAAAGTTCCAGAGACTTTTTAGCTTGAAAAACAAAGAGTGCGCTACCAGATTTTGAAACACATAAAGAATCATGTATTATATATAGCAGCTATATAGCAGCCACGACGTCCCCCTATGATTGCATACAGCCATACAAGTCCTTATCACACCTCTGACATCCCCTTTATACACACACATTAGTTTTGTCAGGTTTTGCTTTCCCTTATCTTTTCAGCTCCATTATTCCCGATTCCAATCGTCCAAATGTCTTCTGGGACTGAGTCTGAGCTCTCTTCCCCTTCTTCTTCTTATTCTTCACCTGGGTTGCCTGACACTTGTCCTCCTCCCACTTCTCCAACTGTGCAGTTGGTCCCAAAATCCACTTCTGATCGACTTCTTCAGAAGTTCTTTGATGCCGCGGAGTTCGACTTTGATTACGAGCAGAGCGGACTGTGGTCTCCTCCGGTCCGGCGTACCGTGTTCCTGAGCTCTCAAGGTAAAATCTTCACTGAACGAGAAATGCTTGCCAGACTTTCAACCCTAACGGATGCTCCTACTGCAAGACACGATAAAGTTTGTTTTGGGGTGAGTTGCTTAAGCTTCTTGTTTCGTTTTTGTGATTGGCTTACCTCTCTGCTTTTTTATCGCGCTTATATTGTTTCACACTTGGTTTTATATGTATTTATTTGTCTGCTTTTTTTTTTTTTTTTTTTTCCATTTTTTGTAGGGATGCTGGTGTTTTTGAAGGATATTGTGAAGCCATCAGAACTCCATTTATGAGATTTGCAGGTCAAGAAACCAATTCAAATGAAACAAGAAAAAAGAAATAGAGAACCCCATTTTTACTTCTCTTTTACTTTTTCATGTAAATGTTCCTTTTTTTTACAGCCGAAAAAAGGAAAAAGAGTATTTAGAGAAAAGAAATAATTTGGCATCGACCCTTTTTATTCTCTGAGTTTCTTTTTACTTTGTTTTTGGTCTTTAATTTCGTTTACAAAACTGGGAAGTTTTGTAATTTGCATATATATGCTTAGTTGTTTAATTGCAGTACTCAATTAGCCAGTGATTCGATATGCAAAAATGTCATGAAAATGTTAATGTAACTAGGAGTGAAAAACTATTGCTCATGTATTTGTATTCGGAAGGGAGATTCGGACGTTGGGAGAGTGAGAGATTGGATGGGGATTATCTCCCCTCTCTTTTCCCCTCCACTCCCTCCCCTCCTCTCACGGTAATTTTTTTCCTTCTTTCTCTCCGTACAAAGATGAAATCATGAGCCTTCAAATAGAAGGGAAGGAAAGGGGAGGGAAAGAAAAAAAAGAGAATCCTTGTCCCTTCTAATTAGATGTTTAGAAACTGTAACCTTTAGTATTAAATATTTATCTTATGATGTATTCTAATGTCCCTATTTAAAGGGATCCTTATGTACTAATAAATTAGTCAATTGAGTGAATTATAATTAATCTAAGAAGAGGTCAGGTTAGGCTGGTTCGTGTTGAGCAAATCCACGATCAATGTAAAACGAATTCATTGTCCCTTGTTGAATGATTCTCAAGTTTTATCTCCGTCTCCTCGAGACCCCTTAGTTTTTCCTATATCAATGGCCCATAGTAAACTTTAGCCAATGTGTCAGTTTCATGATGTTGCCATGGAGCCAGACTAGGCAGTAGCCACAATTCTGATTATAACTGGTAAACATTAGACGCAATTTGGTTACTATATATTTTAGCGGCCCCCACCCACCCCCCCCCCCCCCCCCCCAAAAAAAAAAAAAGGGTTACTATTTCTACCTAGCAAACTCATCTTACAAACAATTTCTCGTTGCACACATTGATCTTTCTGCTGAGCAACACATATCAATGAAACGGACCTCAATGTCACAATAATATCAATGTGATGGAATTAATCACATTGTCAAATAGAAATGTCATTTGAGCGTATCCAAATCAATGAAATCTGCTATGTAAAAAAATTAAAATACATAATACCTTATAATTGAATTTTATACAATCACAATGCATCTCGGTGTAGGTAAGTTTTTCTTGACATTAGCTACCATGCTGTGATTAGTGAGGTCATGAAACATATCCCAAAATCACAGCTCATTCAGACGAACTTGTAGGGTGTGATTAGTGAGGTCATGAAACATATCCCAAAATCACAGCTCATTCAGACGAACTTGTAGGGTCCTCAAATTGCAGTTTTTGCATTTAATAGCAAAGGGAATAACATCCTCCAGATCATGTCAACATCTATATCATGCAGTGATGCCGCGCCCAAGGCTTTATTTTCCATGTGGCAGTGCTTGACAGTCACAGACATCTAAATTTGCTGCAGAAGCTCTGTTTTATATAATCTTTGAACTTTTCCAGTTGCACAAAGAGATGTCTACTTTTAGCATGACAAGGTCTGGAAACTTAAAAGGGAAGACTGAAGAGCCTTCATCAAAGCTTACATTGTACAGAGAAAGATTGCTTTTCAAACTATGCGGCCACCCCCGTTCATACCTGAGGTGAATAGCTTACCTAATTGACGCGGTTGTGACGATATCACAAACTAATCAAATATTGCAATGTGTTTTAACTTTCCCACGTAACAATGTTTAATTGGTTGAGATACCGCCACAATGCATTCAAGATTTCCAGTTATAGGTAAGTTATCGTACACGAGGTCTCACTTTGGAAAAAAAAAACTTAGATATTGCCTAATCAACTGGATGTTGAGGTACACTCACAATGAAATAAGCCCGCACTATGCATAAGCATTACTTCCAATATACAAGAACCCACCCTTTGTGAGAGTGACTTGACCAACTGACTGAATTACTCAATATTTTCACTTCTTCTCGTTCTCCTCAATTCAGGATGGTCTAGAGACTCAAGACATTAGGGTTTTAAGAGAGAATTAAAAAAGTATCCATTTTTCCAAGTACTTATAATCTCATTGAATATCATTAGAAAACATTGTATAAGCTACACATGTGTAGAAAGTAAACTGATGTTGAAAAAAAGGTTCAAACCTCCAGATCTATAAGGAGATTTGGACCTCGTGATCAAGGCTATAATTCCACAGTTACAGCAAATTTTGAAGTAAATTTTTCCAACAGAACCCTATAATCTTTGATTGCTTTGATGTTCCTAAAGAGTCCTCTGCCTTTCATCTGCTGCTATGAGTATTTACGTACACCTGCAACGAGAGAGACAGGAGGTGGCCTTAAAATTAAATGGGCGCCGCAGCAGTCCCAAGGAAATGCTATATCGAAAACGAAAATTCTAGTGTGCATCTATGTATAATATATATGACGGAATTTAATAGCTGGATGTAATTTATTTTAATATCTACAGATCAAAATTGTTAGAATATCAAGCTCCATTTTTTTCGCTTACAGAGTTAAGGTTGATAACAGAATACATGCAGCAATACACTGGTACAGTACAGGGTCTTGTTCCAAGATTTCCTTTCCTGTAATTCCATCTTCCAAAGTTTTAAACTAAACATCGTAGTCCTTCTCGGGAGGCGGGCTTTCGGGATCCATGTAAATGACTGGCTAAATGGTATAACACTCTTAACCTGCAAAGGAATTATAACTATGCCATAATCTGCAAAAGTTGATGAATGGTAAAACACAGTGTAGAAACAGCACTTTAAGGGTGGATGTCTTGCGGTTGCATACGGGCTTTCTAACGCAGCAACGCAAATTTGAACAACCTTCTCTTTTGAAATCAGCCCTGTTTACATAATGTAAATCATAACATTCAGAAGGGGAAGATGCCATCTACGATTATCTGCTGCCCAAGAACCCAATTCTGGTAAGTATTCTTTGAAGTACTATTACTCAGTGGCGGAGCCACATGGAGGCCAGGTTAGGCCCAGACTTATCCTGAAATTTTACTAATATATATGTATTGTTTGCTAGTTTTACAATAACATAGTGCATCGGTAAGTGGATTTTGACAATTCCATTGGCCATGGGTTGGAAGTTCATTGACGTCAAGAACCCTTTAAAAAAAAAAAAAACTAAACTTTATAATTAGTCTTTTGTTTTAACATATAAAAATTAATTCTTTTTTTGTTCTGTTTATATAGAATAAGGTCTATAAACCTTATGATTGGCCTTATGTTTTACCACATAAAACTTGATTTCTTGTTTAACAATGCACCTTACTAATGCAAGTTCGAATAGACTTAATCAGTTGCACATTATTCTCTAACCACAGTGAACCACACTGAGTCTGAGAAAAACATAACCTTATTAGCAAACTATTGTTTGTGCCAGTCTGAATCCCTTGAGTGTTGCCATGTAAAGCCAGCCCACTTCAAATCAGTGACCCAGTGTCCAAAGCCCGGTTATCACACAATATAATGTGCGTAAGCATATATATTGTATTACAATTTTTTACTTCCCATTCATGCTTCCTTACTCATAAAAACCAAACCATATGTGGTCTCACTTTAAAATTAGTAATCAAATATCTACAAAATCTGGAATGAGATCAATTAGATGTCTTGATTCAAAAGTGATTAGTCAAAAATGAGCTTTTTGATAAGCTCACTTTGAAGAGAGTTTCAAAGACTCAAACTAATGAAGTTGCAATTCAGTGAAAGGGATACAAAATTTTCTAAAACATATTTAATTTTTTAAGAGAATCAATTTCCATGATTGAATGTATAGCCTCGGTTTTCTGCGTGAACGAGTTTTTAATGCTAAAATTCAAAACGAAACTACAAAAATTCCCATTTGTTATCTTGGTGGAGGACTCAGGAAGGATTGAAGAGTATCCATGGAGTGATTTTAGAGTGCGTCCAACTTCTTCCACCAACCACCAACTACGCGTAGGTCGGCATTGCCACTGTTGTAACCACGGTTGGAGGTGAGATTAATGTACAAATATTTGAACTTATTTGTTTAGAATCAAATCTTTTGGATTTAGTTAATTATCTCTTTAGATTTTGGCATAAATCTCATAGTTAGAAAATAATTTTGTTAGCAGTTGTTGCTGGCACGCGGTTGCGTGGGACTGCTGCAGAATGCAGATGCCATGGAATATTATTATAACATATATGCCTTGGGGTAGCTATCAAGTTTGTCGTGTTATTATGCAACCATAACCACCTAATCAAATTGTTTATGTTTAATATAATACACAAATAATAATTCAAAGAGTAAAGAATCTAATAATTCCATCGCAATGTCCTATCTTTTGTTAGCAGCCAAAGGTCAATGATATGTGCGAGACGTGGACTACAGTCTTTTGCAATTTAGACTCTTATTAGTGTAACATTATTAACAAAGTTTGACTTAATTAGTTAAGACCAGGAGGCTACAGGACTAAACAGAATCGTGAAAATTCTTTAGCATTATATTTAGTAGACGTGTTAAGATCATAGAAGAGTAATAACTATGTTATTTCTTAATAATTTTTCTTTGTTTGACCTTGTAGCATTTGTCTATTATATTCTCCATCTATTTTTTTTTTTAAATTGAAACGGTAGAGAATTTCATTGCTTTGAAGAACAAGTCAATACACGGAAGCAATGCAGCAAAAGATTAAAACAGTAGCTAAACTATTCGGTACACTCTTTAAGAAGAAAACCAGTAATGAGGTCCGGCGGTTCCTCAAATCCTGAACAAAGAGAATCACTGAAGAAGACAGTACAAGCTTAGCGTTGAACATGTTGCATTTGCATGGGTAATTGACCTCTTGCATAATTCAGCCTCAAGTTGCGTTTTTTTTTTTTTTTTTTTTTTTGTATAGATCGAAAGTGCAAACAACTCTCAAATTATACACCATTAGATGGATCATCAGTTTAATTAAAATATATTCATCCAAACTTCAACTCTCAAGAGAAGGATATTCAAAGATATTATACATTTTCTTGTGACAAACCCTTATGGGTCTACTTCATTTTGCTCCTAATTAATTTGTATATCATATCCCATGAACCGTTTATTTGGTTTTTGTAGGACCCTTTTCCTTTGTTAAGTTTCATGGGTTTTAGTTTTATATATTTTTATTTAAACAGATTGAAAATATAAACATATGCCAAGTATCATCACCTAATTTCGACACATACATATGGAGCAATTATTTTTTATGGCATGCATGATTCTCAATAAACAAAAATTATAGCAAATTTGGGTTTCGCAAGTAAATATTATCATAATTTGGATTTAATAATAAATAATTACCTCTCCAAATAGGTTTAATAATAAATAATTACCTCTCCAAATAGGTTTAATACATGAATACTTTCACTCAGTACACATTCACAGGATTTAACAAGCAATTGATATTTCATGATCAAGGATGTGATACTATTTGTAGTAGTACAATTCCACATCCATTCACTGTTCCTGGTACACAATAAGATCAATTGCCTAAACTCTAATCTCAAAAATATGTATCGACATCGAATGGAAAAAAACCCCATAAGAATATCATAAAATAAATTAAAATCAGAATCATATGGAGGCCTCCCATGGCCAATTTGAGCATGCAAGCCCATAACAGAAAAAACCATGTCAATATTTTGACTTAATGGTAACTACCATTACTATGCATAAAACAAATCCGCATGATACCGCATACGATACGCAGAAAAACATAAGCCAAAAATGCAAGAGATATGGTGCTAAATTTCCTGCATTGTCGGCATTGAATGGCGCAGCCGCCCAAGGAAGATAAAAAGTCCATGTAGGGCACAATGTCAACAAAACAACCCTTAAATAATTTACCCATGTCAGCTGCTCAGGTATCTTCATTAGACAAGATTTATCTGCTTCCATCGCCAAAAAAGTTTATTGTCTGACCATACATCATAAAGTTTCAGCACATGAAAAGAAAATAATATATATATATATATATATGTGTATGTGTGTGTACCCTTCTTTTCACCATACATCATAAAGTCTCAGCACATGAAAAGAAAATAATATATGTGTGTCTGTGTGTACCCTTATTTTCACCTTTTTTTTTTTTTTGCCGAAATCCTTATCTTTACATATTTAAATAAGCATTTTCTTCGTGACATTTATTAATTAATGGGAACACTTCTATGATTTGGTCTAGCTAGTAGAATGGTGTGGCTCATAAGATATGAATGCCATTTAATAATATTCCATTTGCATGAGACCAATTAAATTTCCTTCATAAAAGAAATTGAGAGAGAGCAAAAATTGCAAATACCATTTGATAAATGATATATGACAAAGGGATGTGTTATCCACACATACCATTTTACTTCTCACGCACCCTTGATAATTTATGTCCGTTGATCTTTTTCAATTCATCTGATCCGACGGTCAAAAATTTAAAAGGTGTGTGAGAAGTAAAATAGGATGTGTGAATATCACATTCCTATGACAAATTGTTATACTATTTCTCATGTTTGTCAGGTCCATAGATCCGTCAATAAAATGACTAGGGACTTCAGAGTACAAAACGTACAACTAAAACGTGGCATTTCGAGTCACAGCTGTTCAAAGGGGAATTGTACATGTGGTGAGTCCAAGTTGTACTGGCTGTGAGAAAATAACCTTAAAATTTTGAAAACTGATCTTTGAGCTGTATATATTTGACAATTGAAGAAAAAGCTACCATATATTTTGAACGGTATATTGTTTATTGCCAAATGCAACCCTTTAAATTAAATTAAACGCGTGGTATTACTATTTTCAATGATCTTATGATCGTTTTACTATTTGGTAATTTTATCCTGGAGTCTCTCTGTTTCCTGTGTGCACACGTCAGTTTGCTCTACCTTCCCAGAGCATCGAAAACTCTCAGTAAATATTTTGCAACTTTCTGTTTCAGCATGCATGCATGGCCAAAATATTCAAGAATAATAATGCATATTCTCAGCAGCTTTGCTTTGGGTGTACGGGCTAGCCCATGGTGCGGTCAGCTATGGTATACTCAACTTCTTCTTTTACGGAATTATCATCTACGTGCGGAAAGTTGTCTCTTCTTCGAAATATGATCGTCTTGAATTCTTATTAGAGAGGTTCAGACCTTAATTAATCGAAGAAATTAGTTGCTTTTCAAAAGTAAGAGTAAAAAGCTCAATAAAATTATAAAGGGTAAATTACATTTTCATACCTCAAGTTTGGGATCTATTTCAATTCTTTACAACATCTTCAAAACATTTCACTTTCGTACCTTAAGTACTATTTTATTTCAAAATAATACATCTGTTACATTTTCTATCCGTTGATCCGTTAAATGCTGACGTGACTGCCACATATATGCCAAATATCTCCCTCTTCTTCTTCTTCTTGCAGACTGTGGGTCGCTGTGTGTTTCAATTTTATTTATTTATTTATTTTTTAGGTGAGAAAATTCAAGTTTTGGGTTTTTGGATGGGAGGGGAGATGAAGAGAGTGGAGGAGAGGAAGGTGGTTGGGATGCTTGGGAGGGAAAAGAGGGGTTGCGGGGGTAGGGTGGGTTTCTGCGTTTTCAAGTTTTTTTTTTTTTTTTTGTTAATTCATGTTTTAAAAAAAAATAATGATAAAATTATTTTTTTGTCACGTGGCAGACATTTGGCAGCCACGTGACATATATGTAGCAGCTACATCAGCATTTAACGTATCAATGGATGGAAAATGTAATGGAGGTATTATTTTAAAATAAAATAGTACTTAAGGTATGAAAGTGAAATGTTTTGAATATGTTGTAAGGAATTGAAATAGATTCCAAATCTGAGATATGAAAATATAATTTACCCAATTATAAACTTGCATCGTAACGTGATTTACAAGTGTGAGACTTTTGAATTAAAAAATGGTTCCCGTTTTTCTTCTCTAAGATATCCTTCAATCAAAGTTCCACGTAAAAGGGAAAAACCTTGTCACTTTTATATTTTTGTTGCGTTATGATCAGGGACCACTTGGATCTTACTCTTGAGCTTCACGGCTTTGACTTTGCCCACCTATCCCCGATATCCCACCTCCCCATGTCCTGAGAAATTTTTAGTCGTGATGGGAATACGGATGATATATCACATGTTTTTATATAAATTGTGAAAATTTTTATTTTTTATATTATTAACTTTTTCAAACATATATTTCATCATTTATATAACGACACGTGATGTATCGTTGAAAAATCTCTCCCAAGTCCCAAAGCTTCAGCCCTCATAAAACAAATGGCTTGGCTGCAGGTCAAGCCGGGAGAATGTCAAGTCCCATGCTTTTCACAACCTTCACTTTGATATTTTTCTTTCTGTTAATACCTAAATAAATAAATGGTATAGATTTTGGTTCAGTAGATTGTATTCAGACCTCAGCTAAAAGTGTAATTCTCCTCAAGTAGGAACTTCCTTGCAATGCCTTTAAATTAGAGGCATGTTATTGTGCACCTAAGAAGGAGGTGCTGTGTCACACCAACAAGGATTGGCCTTCACTATGACAGTCATGGTTGTTGTTTTTTTCTAAGGAAAAAGCTTTAAATTTCAAGGAAATGAAAGAAGATGTTTTGGGAATATATTAGGCTCTATTGAAAAAGTTTAGCCTTTAATTAAAATTGGGTTGAGTTATGAAGAGGAAGAGCCAATGAATTTAGGTGTGAAAGAAAGTTGCCTTTAAGTGTTAAGCACAAGAGCAGATTATTATAAGACCAACATAAAAGAATGAGTTAATTATCCTTGCAACTTGAACGCCTTAATTCACTTTCAATTGAATTCATCACGAGCATAATCAAAAGATTGTATAAGTACTTAATGAACCTTTTTTTTTTTTTTTTAACATACGATATTCATTAATAAGAAATGAATACGTACATCAATGAGGCTTGGTGCTAACAAAGGTGTGTGTGTGTGTATTGCTTTTATAAAATAAGAAACTTATCATCGAAGAGCATTTATTTGATATTTTAATAGTTTAAATTCTATATATACTTTTCAAATCTTTACATATTCTACCTCTATTTATTAACAACTGAATTTCCCACACATTTTTTATGCGCTTCTGTCCTTTATCTTAATTCGTTAATTTTTAATTTATTTAATTTAAAATTTAAATTAGAAAAATGTACAAAACGAAAAAGATGAGAATGCGAAAATAAGATATCTTGGAAAAATTACTCTTATAAATTATAAATTTACAGGGAGCCGCGAGTGACAGCTGATTATAATTGAGCCAGGCCGAGGTGCATTAAATGGGAGGAAAGGGGTTGGTATTTGACGGTGCATGTGTTTTCATGAAGTGAAAATTACCAAGATAAGGAAGGAAACATGGCCGGCGGCTTTTAGCTCACACCCACCAAACCAAGCCTCCAATTCCTGCACGCGGCCTCCTCTCACATTCTCTGTAGTCTCCCCTGGAAAGGAAACATCTTCGAATTCCTTCCTCTTAATCCATCAAATCAGAAGATCCGTGTATTTGAAAATTGATTCAACGATTGAATTTATTATAATTTTTAAAATGAACTCATATTTGCAACCGTTTGATTAAATTTCAACGACATGAATTTTCTAATTTGATGAATTAGGAAGAAAGGATCCGGACAGGAATCCTTTCCGTCTCCAACATAGCATGAAATGACATGTTGACACAATTTCCTCTGACCAACCTGACTCTCTCTTCCAACTTGATCTTGACTTGGCCACCTCCTTGTGGACAGTGCTACCTTGATCCCCAAGCTCCACTTTCTCTCTCTCTCGCCGCCACGCGGTACACGAACTTTCTCACTTACCCTCTGCTATAAATATATACACGGCCTAACCCAATGAAACCAAGCCCCCATCAGCATTTCTCCAACCTACACAAAACCCACAATCCCAAATCTCTCTCTCTCTCTCTCTCTCTCTCTCTCTCTCTCTCTCTCTCCATCCTTCACTGCTATGCCTCGTCTGAGCGCTTTCGCACTCATTTTCTTAGTGGTAATGGCCTCATTTGTGTCAACTCTAGAAAGCAGAAAGCTCTTGGATGTAAAGAAGCACGATGCCGAGTACAAGAAGAAAGAGGCTTCTCTGTTTCTAAGTGCCCTTCCGAAGGGCAACGTGCCTGCTTCTACCCCAAGCAAGAAGGGTCACGCCGTCGTCGTCAACGAAAAGCTCATCGCACGCCATCTTAGCGGCGAACCAAATCGGATTCTGGCGCAGTCTGTTCCAAGCCCCGGCGTCGGCCATTGATTAGTATCAGTTATATATTCGCAATAACTATTCGTATTTTTTTTCATTGACTGTTAGATCTCTATATTCACTACAGTTTTGGAATTTTTTTAATTTTAAATTTTTATAGTGGAGTGGTTAGGTATAGAATTTAAAGAGTTGAAGAGAAATGTATAGACAGTAATTTGTTGGGATTCATTTTTATAATCTGCATCCCTTTATATATTATAAAGACGGTGCTTTTACTGTTTTACAAGACCTTATTGTACCATTGTTCATATTCTTTATTATATGTGGTTGCCCTTTTTTCTTTTTGTTTAATGTTATGTCCTCTCAACTTTGAAAAATAGGGAAAGGGATCCGGAGCCACCAAATTCATCAATCCGGACTTGAAATTTGATCGAACGGTTAAAGTTATTAAACGCGTAGAGGGGATCCCTATTTTTAGTCGTTAAATTAAATTTCAAGGATCCGGATTGATGAATTTTATGGATTTAGAGGGATCCGAAGAGAATCCTTATCTAGAAAATAATTCTGCAAATTTTAAAGAGAAAATATAAGAATAATATAAAAGTAAAAGGTAAGAGAGGAAAAAGGATTATTGTCCATTCTTGAGTGAGGACTGAGCATTTCAGAACCTTCGCTTGCATTTGGTTAAATTTGGCATCTCCTAATTAAGAGCTCTCCAAATTCTTGATGATTCCATAAGCTATAATTTTTTTTTCTTAAGTGGGTGATGGAGCTTCTAACGTCAATTGTTCATCTAAGTAGCAAAAAGTGCTGACCATTTGGAACATTTTGGCCTTTGCTAAAGTTCTACAAATAGATCATCACCCAAAAAGCAAAGTTCCTAAAAGAGAGATTTTCTTTTATATTAATTGGGTGGGAATATCACTCAGTACTACGATCTGATGATATTTCTCTTCACTTAGAAGTGAGAGGTTTTAGGTTCGAATCTCATAGATGACGAATTCGATATCAAATTAGGCTACTTACTGTATGGCTTTGCCAAACTCTCCATCTCCTTAGTGTAAGAATATCGATGTATTCAAAAAAAATATTGGATGGGACCATAGTCTGAAATATCGATAATATCAACGAAATATCGAGGATATTTTGGTTTTTATACTTCGGAACATATCCATGTACATATCGTACAAATATCAACAATATCGACGATAATATCGGAAAATATCGATGTCGATAATTTCGCTCACACTTCAACAATATTTTGTCAAAATATCGATGTAAAGGAAGGAAAAAAAAACGGAAAAAGAAGAAAAAAAGGGATAAAAGGGAGGAAAAAAAAACACAAAGGGGGTTTGAACCCCTCCCATTTTACTCCTCCAACACCTTAACCACGATATATCACTTATGTTTTAGTGATAATATGCTAAAATATTTATATTTATATGAGTGGCATGTTAACAATTACATGCAAAACTATTTTGGGGATTTATCATTTGATGAATACTCTTCACAACAAACTTACTCTACACATAGAGATGATGAAGATAGTGAAAATTTTGAACCTCATAGGAACTTTATGTGGTACTAAATCACTCATGTATCTTACCATGCAATGTATAAAGTGTAAAATATTGTAGTAAATCATTATATATAAATGATTATGGTGTGTTTAATCTTTTTTCATTAGTTACTACATATTTTCTACACTCATAGTGTTTGCCAACTCGTTGTATAATCAACTTAAATCAGTTAAATCCATCATGTAATGCATTTCCTTCTAATTTTTTTTGATAAACTAATAGATAATTGACTAAATAAACATTCTCCAAAGTTTCAATAAAAATTTCCAAGTTTTTCTTACAATTTCCGTGGTTTTTATTCAATTTTTATCGATATCGATAATATCTCGATATTTCCATCGAAATTTCCATGTTTTTGGACAACCGATATTTCCGATATCATCGATATTTTATACCATGGATGGGACACATACAAAACTTTTACTGGAAGCTGAATTAAAATAAAATATTTTCATTTAGTGTTGGACAAAACATAAACAAATAGAATAACAATGTTGGAGAGTATAGTGTATAAAATGGTAATGCCGTTTGAGTTTGGGTAACTGTTATTAGCACTCCACAAATCTCATTTTACACTTCTCGCAAATGTTTTTTTCTTTCTAATTATAGAAAATTTAGAGTGAAAAATGAGATTTTTGGAATGCCAATAACAATTCCTTGAGTCTAAAGGTTGTGGAAGATAAGTGCCAGAAATGCAAAAGCTCGTTTTTGGGACTTGTTTTTCGAGCAAGACCCTCATATGCCGACCACTTGTGTACTTAGTCGAACTACTGCGTTGAATGATTAGTTGAACAAATTACTCTTATAATCTTACAAACACGAAATCATATTAATTGGAGTGGTGACATCTGTATGGTGCCAATCAAAAGTTTGTTACTTGCTCTGTAAATGTCACGAATGGCGTGGATTATCATTTGAATTGTAAACTAAAATGATGATATCATTCCGTTATTTACACTAAGGCTATCTTCAACCGAATGGTCTAGAAGGTCAGAGAGTCGAAAATAGCCCTAAAATCGTCTCCAACAGAGAGCCAGGCCAAAGGGCTCGTGGGTTCTACTGGACAAAAAATGGCCAAAGGGCCAACCGGTTGGCCAAAATGAGCTAGCCAACCGGTTGGGCAACATTAAATAACACTAAACAACATAAAAAATAAAAATAAAAACATTTAACAACATGAAACTTAAACAACATTTTTAAAACTATTTAACAACATAAAACTTAAGGGAGTTTTAATGAAAAGCCTGTGGTACTGTTCACTTTAACAAAAAACTACATTTTTACACTAAAAAGTCAAACCTGGTACTATTCACTTTACCCTTTTTTCTGTCATTATCGTTAAAACTCAAAGTTTTCAAGCCATTTTCATTAGTTTTCCTAAAACTTAAATGCCTACTCCATGCTATTTTTGGCCCAAAGATGTTCAACAAGATCTTGTTATAGGTACTTATTTGTGGTACGGGAACGTATCATTCTATAGCAAGAGTATTAAGGCATGTAAACTCAAACATACCATGAGTTTCATCCATCAAATCAGCTGGGGAGTCATAGGCCATCATTCGGAGTGCAACAATAACCTTCTAATGAGGTGAGAAACCAGGGCGGCCTACTTTGTCCCGCTTTTGTTGAAAGTATGGATTGACCTGCTGGACATCACGAAGTAAACGCTCGAAGACATGACGCCTCATCCGGAAGCGACTTCTGAAATCCTCTTCTATGTACACCGAGTTGGGGTTGAAGTAGTTGTTCATCAGATTGGCATGCGTCATCGCTCTGTTTCGTGGTTTGTAAGAGCGACCAGCAACAGAGCCACCACATTGAGGTTGTTCCTGAGTTGGCTGACACACCATGGCCACAGCCATGGCTGCTACTCTGTTTTGTGTGTTGCGCCATGCTTCATCTTATTCATCAGACTCCTCATCTTCTCGTCTCATCTACGCCCATTTTTCTTCCAATTTCGAATTAGATGAGGACCCCTAGTTTCCAAAGTTGGAATTCATTGCAAATTTGAATTGAAAGAGATTGAATTCAAAGAAGTGTGAATTATAACCCAATATCCACCCTATTTATAGCAAAAAAAAAAAAAAAATACAAATCCAATGGCTAGCTAATGTCACTTAGCCATTGGATTTGAATTTAAGTTTTAGTTTTTAAATAATAAATTATGTTTGGCCCTCGGTTGGAGACAGTTTTTTGTGATAGGGCTAAAACGAGTCATATGGCCCTTTAGCCCTCCGTTGGAGATGGTAAGAAATATGACCATGCACTGTTCATTATAATATTAATTTCTTAGAGGACCAGAGGGCTAAAACGAACCCTCTGACCAGCCTTCGGTTAGAGATGGCCTAAGTGAAAAGTAAGGGTTTGAACTCAAAAAACAATGTGTTTAAAAGAAAAGCTATAAACTCGAGCAGTTTCTTCCTGAAATTTAATTTGGAATATGCAAGTGTCTATGAAGTATTGTCGAGGAATTCATGTGTCTTTTCTATTCTAGTGCGTCAAAAAATTCCAAAGCGGAGACATGTTCCTAAAATTAAGATATCTATCAATCACGCCCTTAAGGAAGATATAATTACGGTTTAAGGGTGCCACTTGCAAAGAAACACATCCATCAGTTGAATGACACATAAGTAGAAATACAAGTATGGTGTGTGGATATTATTCTAACCATCAGGATTGACCATGTAGCTAGGATAAGAGAAGCATGCGCAGTATTAATTAGAGTCTACAACTTTCTTATTTTGTCCAAGAATATCTATCAACTTTCAAAGTCATGGCTTGTTAAATTCTAAGATCAATCAGGTTTTCACTCATAAGTCTTTTCACATCTCTAGCTTTCTTGGAAAGTGACCAAAATGAAAAGGAAAAAAAGGGGACTTTGAAGAATCAAATTTCATAATTTGGCAGACTAATTTGTTGTCATGTTTATGAAAGACTAGTCACTTATACACAATGTAATTCAAAAAGATAAAAAGAAAAATGAAATCGGTTAACGTTCAATTTTTGTTTGTTTTGTTTTTGTATTTTATACAAGTAATATTGAAGGAGGAGACTCAAACTTAAGACTTCAGCCTTCAGGTGCATCAATAAAAACTCTTAATTAACCACTTAAGCTACACGTCTCTTGTTCAGTTTCAATATAATTTTCTTTTTACACAAACGATATTGAGGAAACATAAATCAAACTTAAAACTTGGGTACATAAATAAATCTTCTCGAGTACTTAAGTTACACACCCTCGCTTAATTTCAATTTGATTAGACAACGTGGTCAAAAATGACTAAACCAAGGCTCAAGAACATCCAACCAACTCAAGGGATCCACAGAACCGCGCTCTAGTTCATTAATTTAGACCTGATCATAGCCATAGGACCAAAATGCCTCCACTTGGTTTGTGATTTTTGGCATTCAGACTAATTATATTTCCATATCAACAATAATGCAGAAGTGCTGCTCAAGTTAAATCAATCACTGAAATATAAAAGAGAAAACAAAAACTAAAGAAGAGTGTGGGTGCAAGCAAGTCCGGCTCCCATATTTGTCATGAAACAATTCACCAGGCGGCCATTGACTAACCAGTGGCGACCTACATTGGGTAGCGCTACCTCTAGATATGTTGGCGGCTTGACTTTTAGTTTTGAGTGGAACTAACGTGTCGTGTAAGCGAATTTATTTGAACAAAAGTCGGCTTGTCGCATTATTAAGAGCGTGTATTAATGCACCGACTTCTTTAGTGTAAATTTTTTCCATTTTAGTATCGCTTGTATAACAAAAACTTACTTGAGCAAACTCAATTAATTTTAACTTTAGGGATTTGTCTAAGTGGTGAGAGGATTATAAAAGTGTCAGATTCAAATCCATCCAAGGAACCAAAAAAATGAAAAGAAAAAAAAAATGAAAAGAAAAAAAAAATGGAATTCAATTAAAACTCCCAAAGGTATGCATCTCCGTCCAAGTTCAATTCACACATACATGCCCGTTTACTGACTGAGGCTGAACAAGATTGAAGTTGAGTACAAGCTGGTCTTGTATAACCTATAAATTACAAATTAAAAATTATAGTAAAAATATGAACAAGACATGTTCATGGTACATTCAATTTGGGTTGGAGAAACCCACAGGCAAAAAACTGCAAACTAATACAACTATACTGCATGAGCCTAATCATGGACTATTTAATAACAAATGCCTTGAAGAATTAGGTGCCTTGTTGCTCCTATGGCTTGGACCCGAAGGTGGGATAGGACGCTTAGAAAGAACCACATGATGAAAAACAGCCACTAGCCTATCCCGCAGATCTAACAGCACCAGCCGAGGCACAGCTGCAGGCATCTCCGAAGCGCCTTGGCTTTTATAATCCGGTACATTTAGTGTCGGGTAGGTTCGAGTTCCAGATGCTATGGGTGCCAAAACTAAGGGAACTATTAATATGATGTTTAAGAAGAAAGAAAAGGGTTTCCGACCGACGGAGTGCATGATAGCCAGCATCTAGGGTTTTCGTAGTGACCTGAGTAGCATGCTATAGATGGTGGCTTTTACATGCATGGAATGGCAGTAACTAAATGATATCGAACATAATTTGATTTATTGGATAGACGTTAGCAGAGAATATAAATGATGACAACTTTGGAAAATTTAGAAAAGTAACGTAAACTAATTCGTCGGCGACGTTTTCTCTTCATGATAGTTCATGTTCTTGTTGTAACTTTTGACACTGAATTTAGCCTATATATATAAAAGCTCATCTTTCACAATAATATACTAGTCGATGTGCATTTCTTAATCATGATTTTGTCATTGATAAGATTTCAGCATCCTACTACCATCATTTCGGTTTTGAAATTAGCTCCCACTATTTTTCACGAGAAAGGTAAATGCAATGGTTTTGCTGATAGATTGAGCTCCACGTTTCGTGAAAGCAAGCTCTTAGAATATCACTTTTGAAAAAAGTTGCTAAGTGTGGCTATCCTCCTATTACATACTTTTTTGAGTACCCATCCTTCTTTTTGTTGTTTCATATATGGTAGGGACAAATATTACAAATTGATTTGATTCGTAATTGAAGTGGACTTTTGAAGATAGAAGTGCTTTTGGGATGAGTTGATGAGAGGCTTTTTTGAAACCAATAATTCAAGAAAGAGGGCTGATTTAACAAAGAATATTTCATGCATCACATGCGTTTGGAGATTAGAATGCAACCAATCGAAGCACTAGCAGCAACAACCAACCAACCCAACTACCCAAAACCATCGATCAGATCTTATCCAGTGGACAAGCTTTAGTAGACTTTCTAATCAAAAGGGTTGCAATTGTATGATTTAATAATTAAGTGACAAATTTGGAAATTTCTAACGCGTTATTTCCAAAACCTCATAGAATAAATAAACCTAAACCGAAGAGAATGTCAGCTGGCCTATTAGCTCAGCTGGTTAGAGCGTCGTGCTAATAACGCGAAGGTCACAGGTTCGAGACCTGTATGGGCCACTTTTTTTTCAATGAAGTTCGTTCTTTTTTCGTTCTCTCCGTCTGGATTTGCCTTTTAGAAGCGAGCTACGTTTTTAGCTTCTGCTCGGTGCTCTATGATTTTGAGGTTGTACTTTCAGGTTACCGTCGTTGCGTTTCAGTATATTTCTCCGGCATGGAGAGCAAAGTCGAATCAGCTATTCATTCGGGATTTGACAAGCACAGCTCTTCGGGGGTTGCCATTTTTTCTCTTGACTTTTAGAGTTTTTGGTACAGTTTTTTGGGGTAATGAACAATCAGGGAATAGTCGCTGAAAGCCTCGATTCGTTCGTTACCCCCATTGAAGAATTTGATCTGCTGATTTCTCTGCAAGGAAGAACAAGAGCTAACGTGTATTACAAACATACATGTGCTTGTTACACTGATACAACATAAATTTAATAACCTAAGCCTTAAACACTGACTGACACACTCTAATTTCTTAATTTAACCTCCATACATTGCTTCCCGGGTAAAACACCGGCTTACCAACACAGGGTTCGTGGGAGTTGGATCTTCTATCCAGGGTTTATCAATGATCTCCAAAAGAAGACGTTGGTTGATTCACTCTTTCTTTAGGCCTAACAGCCGAACTGCATTTTATTCCTTACCATATGAACAAAGCTAGTCACAAGTGAGCTCGTCAAAATGGACGGCAGAAAGCTCACATAACCTGGCCAGCCAAGATAGGATATGGGCGAGGAACCCAGCATTACAACGGAAGGGGGTATCCACGGAGATATGTGGAATCCACACCAGACTCCCGCTGCAACGCCACCCTCCCAGTCCGCGCAACCTTCAAGGAGGAAAAACAATGTTAAGATATGAGGACCAAAGCTCATGTGGAAACCTGAAATTTGTATGCTAGTTAGTTGTTCAGTACAAGACCAATAAAAGAATGAGAAGACAGACCTCGCAAATCCCATAGGGCTCTAGTAACTTCTGCAGTGCAACCATCTTATTTAAATCACCAGTCAGCTGAAAACAATCATGAGTAGATCGTATTAGTAAGATTAGCGATAACCGCATTCATTAGTACAACTAAATACAGGAACCACGGTGACATTGATCCTGTTTGGAGGTAGAACTTCTCAACAGATACCGTAAGCCTAGTAACTTCACAAGGACGCGGTGTCTAAAAATGACAGAAACTCACAAATTCTTGTTCTGTATTTGAGAATCCATCAATGGAATCACCATCTATTGCTATTAGTCTTTCTCAGGGAGATGAATATTGGTTCAAATTCCAAGGACCAAAAGAAAGCAAGAACAACTATCTTGCTTCTAGATTATTTGTGAAAGTATACAAATAATAGGAGTGCGGGAAAAAGCCTCAACCTCAAGGGTAATTGTATGATCGGATACATCAACAGCTTTGGCACGGAAAATGCTGGCAATATCAAGAACATCCCTTCTAGCAGTAGTGTTCACAGCAATCTTTATCAACATCAACTCTCGCTCAGCAAATGGTAAGTGACTAATATCCCGAACCTGGAGGAACAACCAGCGTTATCATCCATGAAGGCATGAACAAATCTTATTTTGTGATTAACCTTGGAAAAACTTCATCATCTCAAAATGAACACTCATTAACTCATCAATGTTGAATTCGGTAAGGATCTTATTATCAAGGCTGCCTATTATTGATGACTGACAGATAACTGAGGAGCAGATTTTGATTAATCGAAATATGGAGAGGGGAAAAAAAGATCCTGGTATATAGAACTACTTTATATTTAGTCATCAACCCCAACCTACCACATCGACCAGATTGCGACCGAAACAATGGCATTTGACTTGCAAAAAGTGATTAGAATCGGAAATGCAGAGTTTCAAGTGCGTACGAGCTTTTCAATACATTTTTTAATTTGCATATTTGAACATTGCAACCCTCACCTCATGAAGATCTATCAACTTGTGGAGTTGCTGAACCAACTTGGATATTGAATCATCTGTACCGGGAACAACTGTTGTAATGCGAGAAAGCCCCTCCATTTCAGCGGGCCCCACAGCTAGGCTCTAGAAGTGTGAAATGAAATCCAATAATCACATGAGCAAAGGTCCAAGAAAACCAAACATAAAAAGTGAGCGCAGGTCAGAATCAACAAACCTGAATGTTATAACCTCTTCGGGACAGGACTCCAGTAACTGTGTTTAGAACTCCAGGATAGTCATTTACAATCATAGACAAAGTGTGCGATCGAACGCCACTTGACTGCATATTAGAATGAACGGCACAGGTTAGGTTTCAATGGCATTGGTTTGTAGAGTAAAGCAAACATGAATAAAGAGTACTTCCTAAGCAGATATATCAATTTTTCCACCTTGTACGTCTCATACAAGGCAATATTTGGACTTAAGTGAAACACAATGTGATTTGATTATTGTAAAGAAACTTACATCTTCATCGTAGAGAACACCCCAATGCGCTTCAAGAACTTTATTCAAACGGAAGTCATCATAGGGCTCCACAGGATAAACGTCACCCTGCAAGAATGAAATGAGGTTCGCTTATGTTCAATCCAAAATGGCAAAGGCAAGAGTAAAAGTTGTGCACATACATGTTGTCATTGTAAATGATAACAGTTAATGATTTTACATACCCTTGAGGCAGTACCAGCATCACCATTGAGCGTACGATTTGCTTTCACTGCAAGAGCACCCTCAGACGTGGACTTCTCAAGATCTGGATAAGAATCTGCAGAAAATCTCCAGAAAGGAGCTGTTGCACCCATCTTTTCTCGTCTCAAAGCAATCTGTCGGACGAGTCAAATTGAACGCCTCACTTAGATGATACTTGCATAACGTATAAAAGATTGAAGGGAAAAAAAAAAGTGCGTCAACATCTAGATGGGTTACATGACCACCCTAACTTAATTTGCATCGTTGATTGCAAGTTCAAAATGCATTTTGGGAGAACATATGCAACAGAGAAATCAAGAATTATGGGATATAAGAACAAAGGAACCGGTTGACAAATATCATCCATTACTCATCAATGCTAGTGCACAACGATGTTCAACTCCCATAGAAAATTGTCTTAGCATCTCCATGCCAACAATAAGTATCTTCCTGATTGGGAATACTATTTCAAATTGTTAGTTGTGAACATCTTGACAGTTCAAGTTCTTTGGCCACTCATGAACTGTTTAATTATTGGATATCCTACACATATGACTCATTGCATGCGTTGTTTAAGATGGTTGCAGCCATTAACACATGCAAAAATGGACATTTTTGTACATGCATAAACATCAGAATGCAAAATATAGAACTTGCCTTTCCAGTTCTAGCAAGTTCTTTGATTCCAAACTTGCTTAAGTTTCTTTGAACAGCAACCACCTTCCCAGGGTCCCCAGTAACCTGAGATGAACTGATTTTGTAAGCATAGATGGATTTGGTACCAATATGACTATAAGAGGCCATAAAGGAAATTGCAAGTTGGAACACTCTTTGTATAGCAAGAGGATATTGGCTAAAGCCACTCATAAAATTTCCAAGATTTACAAATGTAAGTTGAGCAAGCTAAACGACTAAACGACACCATATGCTCATGGAGTAGGTTAAATCACATTATAAACAAAATTCATGAACCGCTGCACTGTTTTTATCAGAGAAAGTAAGAAAACAAATAAACAATATAATTGCCTTTTACCACAATCAACAAGAACTAGTGTATTCTCTTGTAGTATAGCAAACTGCAATGATTTTTGCCTCATTAATCAGAATGTATCCTCCACATAAATTTTCAACAAACTAATCAACTGTAAGTTTTTGGGCACCTGGGCACTAAGATATAAACTGGAACATACATTAAGTATAAGTGTTAAAATGAACACATCCAAGCAGAGAGTCATACGCTCATAGCAACGAACTGCAACAACTAAAGGAGGCATAAGCATTAAAATTCACCTCAACTGTCAGTGACTGTTCAGAGATATCAACAATTTTTGCTCTGAAGATGTCCACTAACCACATTATCTGAAAATCAGAGCGCACAAACAAGATCAGGTAAAATGACAACTAAAATGATAAAAGAGCATCTTAATCAGTGTTGATAACCATCAAATGAGAAGTTAACTCCGGTTTAATTCGAAGAATTATCACCTACAACAAATATACAATAGAATTCAACCCAAGATGTATAAAAAATCAACATGTTCAGTGGCAAAAATTACATTTTGGCATAATCTATAGAGAATTATACGCGATTTATTAAAACCACATATTACAGACGATTATTCTTAGGGGTAGATCATTTAGACGTATCAAAAGGAAGAGGTCTACCCAAATATTGGTTGGATGATCCAAAAATTTACCTCTGCACGGGTACTTGGATCTGCATTAAGTTTGATAAGCATCAGTTCACGTTCTACTTGTGCCTCCCTTGAGATGTCTTCGACCTGATAAAGCAGAATTATAAGTGAAGATAATGCAGAAACTACCAAAAGGTTTTACACGAAGTACTAAAGACGTCCACTAACCCTTATCACGTTCACCAACTTGTTGAGCTGTTCAACAACCTGCCGCAACACCTTTTCAGTTCCAGACACAACTATGGTAAAGAGAGCCTTGTCCTTGTTCAAACCAACAGCAAGAGACTCGATATTGTAACCCCTCCTGGCGAAAACCCCTGCTATTCGGTTTATGATTCCACTCTCATCCCCAACAAACACTGAAATAGTATGGCGTTTTACCCTGAAATGATTATAGAATCAGAATTGAAAACTTGAAATCACCCTGAAGTCTTTCCAGATAAAAATTTCTTGCACTTTCATGACAAAAAAGGAAAATAGTCTTCCAGGCCCATGACCTGGGATTCCGAGTCATCGCTACAAAAGCTTTAGAAATGATGAACTAATTATGCCTCATTGACACAGCCATCGCCTATATCTTTTACTTTTGCTACACTTGCCATGAAAGTATAACTCCCACATCAGTTTTTCACTCCCTTGGTACACTGAGAGCACGGATACTTTAGTTTGGTCGTGTATCTTGTATCCGATACTTCATCGGATACAATACTCCTCGTATACTCCAGATTCTCGCCGGATACATGTACTCGGCTTTTAGGATACCGATACACATTCAAATGAGAAATTAAGAGGAGAATTTAATAGGAAACAAAGATTTAGTTGAAAGTTGATGGATACAAAGAGCTTGCCTCTAATTGAAACAAGGAATATAACTCCCACACTTGAATGAACTTGAATTTGAATGTTTTCATGTTAAAATATGTTTCAAATTATATAGTTCTATTGTCGTATCCATGATGTATAGTATTTTCGTTTTTAAAGATTTTACGTATCACCGTATTGTGTTGTATCCATATCCATGCTTCAAAGTTACACTCTTTTTAACCAAAGTTCAAAATTTGAACAGTAAATATAAATTTGGATGTGTCACCATCAAAGTCGATTTACCCGAACTTAAAAAAAAAAAAAAAGATTGGTTGGAACAATTAAATTATCAAAACCAATTACCAAATGATGAAAACAAAATTTATGTTACTCGCTAAATATTAATAAATAAAGACAAAAATAACAATGTGAAAACAGTTCTATGCAAAAGCACTTAATCCAGCGGCTGAAATAACAAAAACCCCACAAATATTCAGCTCAACCCAAGAAACAAAGCAAGTAAATTTCAACCAAAAAGTGCACAAAATTACCAAAAAATGAAAGCTTTATCGCATGCAAAGCAAACCCAGAAAGAGTCGAAACGTAAATTAGAGGGGAAAAAAAGCAAATTTAATCACGAAAAATACTCACTTAGAAGTCAATGAAGGCACAAAATCACTGACAGAAACAGCATTGCCAGTGCTAGCAGAGACCACCAGCTTCTTCAGCTCGGAACTCTTCCATACGAGCGGCCGCTGGCGGCCAAGATCGAAGCTTGTGGAAAACCCATGCCGGAAATCCTCTGGGAAACTCGGTTTCTGGGCCACTAGTGAAGTGGAGAATGGTGATGACACAGCCGCCATTGGTGGGTTGTTTGGAGAGAGGGACTCGACAATGTCTTATGAAGAGAGAGAAGCAGAAGGAGCGACCAGAGATATTAAAGAAAGAAGACCTCGGGACCCATTTGGCGACCAGAGATATTAAAGAAAGAAGACCTCGGGACCCATTTGGCAAATTTTGGCACGTGAGAGATTCTGAATCTCTTTGATGAACGGTGACTGTTGATGCTAATCGACGATGGCCTTTCGCCACGTGAGATTCTGAATCTCTTTGATGAACGGTTGTTGATGCAAATCAACGACGGCATTTCGCCACACAATGATCAAACGTGTTTCATGAAAACCTAAACATAATTAGCAATTGGACTAATCATTTTTTTTAGTAAAACATTGTGGACTAATCTGTCTAACTTCTTTTTTGGTATATTACAAAATATCTACTTCACTAAAATTGCACAAACACAAGAGCGTGCTCTAGTATCTTTGATCTCTCAAAGAAAAAAAAAAGAAAAAATCATGGAAACGATAGTACTTGCGCTCAACCAGGAAAAGAGTACAAAAGAGCGGCAAAAGCCGACTTAAGTTTGGTTACAATCTTCGAAGAGTAGATCAAGAATAGATCTTGGAGGAGAGTCCATTCAAATGCAAGGAGATTCGACTGTGAGGCTGTAACGGGCAAGGTGGTGGGTTACACCGTTAGCTTGGCAGCAAACATAAGTATAACTGATCTCAGTGATCAAGGGAAGCAATGATTTCATATACTCCATAATTTGTTCAATGGAAGACGAATTGGTAAGAGGATAGTTTAAAACTCCAATAATTTAAAGTGAATCACTCTCGATATAAAGTTTTTGAAAGCCCTAACTACCGCTCAAATAAGCTTTCATGAAATGCCAATGAAGTCATTGAAATTCTTTGAATGCCTTAAGGAAGCAACATGCCTGTATCTATTTTAGAAAGTGGCTTAGTAATTATTTTGACCAATTATCTTATGACTTGGACAGGAAAATGTTGGACAAAAACTGAAAAAGTTGGAGAATCGACAACGCAATTCTTATGCGAAGTTATATTGGTGTTGTGAAGTCGTAGAAATGCCTTTAAAGAAGGGCTTACTTATTTGACTTATGATGCTTTTTCACAAAAAAAAATTTGTAAAAAATAATGGAGGTGGTACATTCACACTACATAAATCAGTCCTTAATGTTGATAAATTGCGAATAAACACCTTGGGGTGGTATTTATTAATGTAAATAAATACCCCGATAAACTGAAAAAATATGTGTGTATGTATTACACAAATGTGTCACATATAAAAACAAAAGTTTTCCAAAATGACTAATCATAAATTTGACTACTTGAGTGCTACACATTAACAACAACAACAACAAGTAGTATCTCACTAAGTGATGTCGGCTTTATAAATCAAAAAACAAAAATAATATATATATGCACACACACACAGAGGAACAGGATAAAAAACGAAAAAAAAGAAAAAAATAACAAAATGGATTATTGATGGAACAATTGGAGACAGATTTAGGGCACCACATAGGCGGGGGAGTGTATAGACACCGAGAAGATCACGTAAGCAATCCCGGTACAAAAAATAATGGTGAGCACCCACCCACATATGAACTTGAACAGGAGCTTCCAGTTAACATTCTGAGGAGGAAAAAAACGAAAATATTAAGGGTCTGACGGTCAAGTTTTTTCTAAAACTTATCGTCAAAATGTTCTTGGAATGTGATGAGAGAAACGAATTTGTATTTCGAAGATAGGAGAAAATCTTACCCGAGCGTCGTCTGCGACCCCAACTCCTACTAACGATCCAACAAAAACATGAACACTTGAAACCGGAAGCTTAATCTTATGAACCAGAATCATTGCTGCCACAGTGGACAGTTGTGCTGCTAAGCCTCTTGAGTTGCTTACATAAGTGAGCTTCGCACCTAGGCACTGTGTCAGCCTCCTGCCACAGATCAAGAAACCAACTGCTGCACCAAATCCGCCAATCGCCTTAAACCACCAGTTCACATGGACGGATTCCTACAAGAATCTCATATTCATTGGTCATGACGATAAGATATGGAAAATAGAGGTAGACACGTGATTGTATACAGTCGTTAACTCACCACGGATTCCCCATTTCCAGAGTATTTCACTCTGTGTTGAAATACATCAAGAATAGCTCCATATGGACTCACAATGGCAGCTACTTCATTAGCAGATTGAACAAGCCTGCAATGCTATGTGTCAATATCTTCACTATACGTTATATCAAACGAATTTCTGTTTTTATGGCAGAAATGAACTTACGCGAAGATACACGAAGCTATAATCTGTGGGAAAATGAACAAGCCTTCAACATCATCATATTTTTCGGCTAGAGCATGGCGAACAAGGGTCTGTCTATCATACTCGTTCGCCTATTCAATTACATAAGCACAAGGTGTTAACTTAATATAAGGTAATGTGACCGAACATTCAGGCAAGTACAAAATACATATATAGGACTCACATGAGGAAAAGCTGATTTGGATGAGCCTCTTATGAACCAAAGGGCCTTCTCAACGGGTGTTGTTTTGTCAATCTTGTGAAAGTGCCTTGATTGACCCTGGTTTGGCGAAGACTCAAGCAACTGCCTAAATGACCTAGATTTCTCCGTGTTAGACTGATCTTCAGAAACTGAGTGACTATGAGCAGGTGCAGGTTCGGGTTTGGGTTCCTTTATTGAGTCCGGTGAAGCCCAGCTCCTCTCATCCTCTTCTTCGTACACGGTATCAAGGACTCTCATCTGCATGAAATCTTTCAAGGCTTCTTCAAACTGCGCTTCGTCATCCAAAGATTTTGTACTAATGCATGTTTGTTCTTGGCTTTCGATGCACTTTTGGTCTATGGATTTAGACATGTTTCTCTTATTGGTCTTGTAATTTTTGTCTACATTGACTTTCTTCATGGCCAAAGGAATCACCAAACCCTGTTTAGTAGAGATCCCAATTAAGGTTGAACATAAATATGGGCAAGGAAGGTTTAAAAAAAAAAAAAATTTCTTATTTTGTTACAAATGTTACCAAAGATAATAGTGCTCCAGTCATGGCGGCCGTGGCAACTGCAGCAATGGTAACCCAACTGTGAACTGCTGTTATAGACGGAATGACCTGCCATATGGACAACAAAGAAGGAAGATATTGATGCAGATAAAGGTGTTGGAGAAAAAATCTCACATCGGAAAATCGACAAGTAAAATGTAATATATAATAATGTTCTACTACTAATTGCACTCGAGGAAATTTACCTGAAACATGAGAAAGAGGCAAAGCAGTCCAGCAGATATTCCATAGGCAAATGGGAGAAAAACAAGAACCCATTTTTCTGCATTTTCACGGCGAAGCAGAGAAGCCTTCATTACGCTGAAGAGGAAGAGTGCACATGCGAAGGCAATGAGTGGAGCCACAGTCCATTCAAGAAATATCCAAAGAATTCCTCCGCCTTTGAAATTGTGATTTGCATTCTGTATTTCACAATTGCTCGAGAGTAAGAAACGAAAGAAATATAGCGAAAAGACAAGGCAATGTTGAGTTACCGAAAAGAAGTGAAATCATTTTCATTTTTCAATCTCTTGTAAAGTTTTCGCGTGCAACGTCCTAATTAAGCAATTGAATCTGTATACCTCCTTAATTACCTTATTCCACAAGGGTATGTAGCTAAAACCTTCAGTAACAAGTATAGTTCCCAATAGGGCACCTTGCATCGATTGCTGCGGTGAGACTGGCAGCTGCAAATATGTAGCCAAAGCAAGCCAAATTGCTGTCCAAAAATTACAGGCATGAGAAAATTAACATACAAAAAATGGAATACAGCAACATGCTAGTGTTGTAGTATACCTGCAGTGATGAGAACAACTACCATACTCCACATCAAGAAACCTTCACTTGGTTGATTGTCCTTGAGAAACTGGGAATATAGAAAACTCTATTAGCTAATTATACGTTGCAGTGCTTTTACGAGTACGGTTAACTACTTTTTTTCAGTTAAGTTTATCGAAAACACATTGACAATCATATCGTCGCATGTCGACAACTATAAGGTCAGAAGTTTCAACACTATCAATAATATGAATGAAATACACAATTTCAAAAGTGCAGTTAATCGCGTTGCAGAAAAATTCATGTTATAGCGACCAATTTCTTTGGAGGTAAAATAGAATTGAATTGGAGGAACATAGAGTGTTTTAATCCATACATCATAAAACAAGTCATTCACACAACTGCCGCAACTTGCAAAGGCTGCTCCAGGAACGTAGATCACACAAGCCACAACAAATGCCTTTAGAAGTGTCAAACTCCCTGACCCAATTGGTGTCGAAAACTGATAAACATCAAACAAGCAAAAAACAAATTTCAGATGCTATAAAATGGGCCATCAAATATCTATGAACATGAAAATGTGCAAACAATGCGAGTAGCCAATAGCTATGAACATGAACCCTAATATAAAAACACAAACCGGAGCCGGAAGATTGTTTCCACCAGTCAAAAAAGCCGCTGCAATTGCAGCAACAGCTCCAAATATTGGTATCCATCTATAGGTCTCCTTCCACTGCCGCACAACATTGACGGCTATATCAACCGGACCAGTATTGTTCCCCGATGACATTTTTTCGTCCGTTCGAGTTTCCATTAGTAAGAATTATGCCATGGAGAGGGATGGTAATGTCATATAGGTTAGTGATCGATACTGTTAGTGACATTGGATTAATCTCCAGAGTGCATAGGTTGTGCTGTTTTTTCTTATGTTGTGTAGTGTTTCTTGTTTCGGTGGGAATTCTTTGACTTGGACGTGTGTGTCGTTCTCCTTGTCATTCGCTGGGAAACGGCTAGGCACATTTTTGCTTCTTTATTTTTTGCTCTCCAATATTTTAGTTTTAGGCCACAGCATCTTTGACACTTTCATTTCAGCTACCTGGAAATTATTCTATTATGTGGGTTAAAATTGGTAGGAAAAAACTTGTCCAATTCTTTTCGTACTGTTATTGTGATTAGTCCTTAAAAAAAAGGGTTATTATATAAAATGGTCCCTGAGATTTGCATGATCAATAGAAATGGTCTCTGAGATTGTCCACCATCCATGATTTTGGTCCTTCCGTTAAAAACTCTTTGGGCAATTTTCAAAACTTCGTAACTCAATCGATTCTTAACCAAATTCGACCCATAATATATCAAAATGAAGATAAGAAAGTGTAGAACAAGATTATATCATTTGAAAGCCCAATGATTTCCGGAGATGCCCAGAAAATAGCCTGAAAGGTGACTGGTCCGCGGAAAAACTGGAAAACTCCCCGGAAATTGAGTAAACTTTAAACGTTCATAACTTCTTCAATACTCAACTAAATCGAGTGAATCAAAGATGAAAATCATACTTCTCAACGAGACAAAGGGAATGGTATCTTTCTTTACTGCTAACTCACCATCGTTTTCCCGGAAAACTTCTCGAAAGTGGCTAACTCGAAAATGGTTAGCCACTTTCGAGCCGTTGTCCGACCAAACCACGGCGAGTTATCCTTCGAAAAATGTACCATTCTCTTCGTCTCGTCAAGAAGTATTATTTTCGTTTTTGAATCACTCGATTTGGTTGAGTATTAAAGAAGTTATGAACGTTTAAAGTTTACCCAATTTCTGGTGAGTTTTCCAATTTTCCCTCGGACCAGTCACCTTTCAGGCTATTTTTCGGCCATCTTCGGCAACCATTGGGCTTTCAAATAATATAATCTTATTCTACATTTTCCTATCTTCATTTTGATATATTATAGGTCGAATTTGTTTAAGAAACGATTGAGTTACAAATCTTTGAAAATTGCCCAAAATCGTTTTTAACGGAAGGACCAAAATCATTGATGGTGGACAATCATTTCTATTGATTTTCAATCTCATAGACCATTTATATTGATCATGCAAATTTCAAGGACCATTTTGTATAATAACCCTCAAAAAAATTATCCTATGTCCCTTTTTTCTTTATATTTTTCACATTTTTAGAGTGCAGATAGCAACTCATTTTCATTTGAGAGCTACTAGACCCACTCTATTGTCTTATTTTCTCACTTAAGTTATAATCCCACCCACCTTAAAAAGTTTAAAAAATTAAAATGTTATTTTCACACCCACTATTATTTCCAAAATAACCTTTAATATACATACACATGAAATTATAAAATTCTCTCTTAAAAAAATATAACAAATAATATGTAAATGAAAACCACTAAGGTCTGCAAATTCAAATGAAAACGACAAAGGTATCCAAATTCAAAAGAATTTGACAACGACAATTTTAAAAATACGATGGACAAATTCAAATGACCTACACACAAATTATTCTTCTACCTTTTCAATGGATATATAATCTTCTACCTCTTCCGTAGAAGCATCATCTTCCACATCTTCAATGGAAAAGTCATCTTCTAAGTCCATTGCTATTTTTTTTACTTTCTCTGAATGATGGGAGATAAAAATACGAGTTAAGGTTTATGGTAGACAAATCGTCTCCCATGCCCAACCTTTTTTTTTTTTAAATTAAGCAAAACAAAATAATTAATGTCCTTATTAGTCTTTTTGTAAATGGACAAATTTGTAATTAAAAATTCATTCAAATGTGGGTGGGAAGATAAGACATTGGGATGGGAATAGCATCACACATTCATTTTTATAATTAATAATCAATTAAGCAAAATCATGTCTTATTGTTCAAGCAAAACCAAGTCAAAATATATTAAAATAAGACATTTTGAACCGGAGCCAATAAGATGTTCATTGAGGATCTCGGAGATCCTCCAATCACATCCGTTCATTATGGATTATGCGGTCAGTTTTCGTCAGATACTATTTATATTTAATTTTAAATAAAGAAATTACAATGATTTCTGATCGCACGATATACGATGAACATACGTAATTAGAGGATTTCCAGGATCCTCATTCTAAGTTGTTGGAGGAATTTTCAAGGTTAAGTCACATGGAAGGACGATATAGGTTGATCAATTGAAAAATAATAAGATAGGGACTCAAAAATGGGCCTCTCTATAGATTTTCTACTATTTTATAGTTTAATGTTAATTTACGTACTAAAATTATAAAATATTTTGTCAAAAACATGAGGTGCTAGAAAATCAGAGAGTCCAACTTTTGATATAATTCCCTTAGTATTTCTCAAAGAATAAATAGTTGAATCAATTGATAGAAAATTTGTAAAAAAAAAACACGATTGATAAAGAAGGAGCATACAAAAGATTTTTTGATTGAATAAATTTTACGATACTAAAATGAGGGAAGGATTTGAACTCGAAACCAGTAAATTGAATACAAGTATGATTTGAACTCAAAATTAATAAATTGAACAGAAAGATCCTATTATGATTAAAAATCTAAATGAAAAAGTGTATCAACAAATAATATTAGAGGCTTGATTGTATAGCAATATCATCTTGTTCCAAAGGATTCCACACTCACCCTCCTCACCTTCTCCATGCAGTAAAAATTAGGTAAGCAAGGCAAAGGCATATTCTAATATTGTACGCTAGTCAAGGGAGAAAAAGGGTACAAATAGAATGCCCCTCAATCCTTGGTTTATTTACAAGAGCAACCCATAGATTATTCCAGCGAATGAACCAAATCCAGCAGGGACGATAACGACATTGCATTTGCTTCCCCACTTTCCATCCTTTCAATTTCAACCCCAACCATGCAAAATATATATTTGCGGTTTGCGGACTTTAACACCTCCACCATTTAAGCCCGATATACATATATATTTTTTTTTCTTTCCATTTTTGGCAGCGGGGCAGAAACTTAAAAAAAAATAAAGATTACATAAAAATATCACCAGATTACGAGACATCAGTAAACAATTGATGACAAGGCTTGCTTAAAAAAAAAAACAAGACCCAAACTATTTGACAAATCCAAATAAACCAAATCATCGGTAACAATTTTTTTTCTCGAATAATTATAAGAATTTCAAGGACCAATTTTAATGCATAATAGCATGATAATTCAGTACTAAACTTCTCAAAAATGATTACTTTCACAAGATATTTTATTACTTCACCAACTCTATATTGTTTGTCATATTATAATAAAAACTGGCCATAAGTTAACATATTTTTAAGGAAAGGGATCCTCCCCATATCCCTTCCATCAAATGTATCAATTCGAGTCTTTAAAATTTAATCCAACAGTTAAAGTTATTATAACTTTAACTTTAAAGGAATCTCCTATTTTTAACCGTTAGATCAAATTTTAAAGATCCAAATTAATGAATTTAATAGAAGAAATCCGGAGATAATCTATCTTCTATTTCTAATCTAACCAAATTGTCTAAGACTTATTCAAATAAACAAAATTTGAAATGACCACCCACCAACCACCGACTAGTATTAAATTGCCCAATCCATGACCAAAACCACGTGCCTGACGTTACTGACGGCGTCATCACCTAATTGGAATTGGCATCTACTTATCTGTATTTTCGAATTTGCACCACGTGCCAAATTGCATAGACGGCGAGCTCCACGCTTATTCCCCCAACCAATCACCAAACGTTATTCCCCCAACCAATCACCAATCGTTATTCCCAATTCTCTGGGGACGGCCCTTATCATCAACCAAATACTATTCTATATCCACCGTTTGATCAGTTGCCCACAACTACCTCATAAAAAGACACAAGTATTAGCTCTGCATTTTGGTTTGGTGTTTAGCATTACTGAAAGGGAAGTTAATTTCACCATTTGCCTTCATCAAAATTGAAATATGATTGAGTTATTCGTTCAAGTTCAATCATATAGATCAAATAAGGGTTGAACATCCTGAATTTAATATACGTACATTTTATTGAGTGATACATAACACTTATATAGACCAAACAAGGGTCGAAAGTCCTAAATTTAATATACGTACTTCAAATTTTTATTATGCCGTATGTTTGGTTTCGTCATGAGCATTTATTAGTGTTAGTGCTCAATATATATTCACGCTTACTACGTGTTTGTGTCTTAAAAAAACTACTTGTATCCGTACAAGTTAAGTAATTACGAAAACTAGTGATTAAGTCTTTTTATGTTTTGGTTGGTGATGTGATTAGAATTAAGTGATGATTAGAAGTAATGCTACACTTACTATATTTTTCATACCACATCACCTCTCTAATAGAAATAGGTTCCACCAACACATGTGAGTTTTATTTTTATTAGTGAGGTGATATAAATATCATATAGTAAATAGGGTAAGTGTACCATTTTTAGATGATTCAAGGTATACAAAGAATGTAGGAGGAGTAGGTGGGAGCATTTTTGCTCACCATCATAAATAGGATGTACCATACACCTAATTATCTGCATATTTTTACCTAATTCTAGTTAACTTTCACGTTAAATATTACTTTTTAAATTTTGAAAAAAAAAAAACCAAAATAAGTGAAAAACATGTGACAAATGTTTGGATGCATACACTATAGTTTATGGTGGTAATAAAAATGCTCCCATAGTAGGTGGTATAATGATTGGTAACAATTTCAAGGAGAGAAATGCTAATGTGTCCACTCCTTCCCCATATTACTAGTGAAAGGGAAAACATAAAGACTACCATTAAACCAATCGCTAATGGAGAAATATGTGCTTCTAAATGTACCGCAAAAGCTTGTCAAAAAACGTTTGTAACTAATGGTGTCAGGAAGTTTTTAGTTTATTATTAGGAATTTGGGGACTCTTTAAAAAATGAAACTCTTTATGTCATCTCTTGTTTTTTTAGCACTGTTTTATAACGTTTGCATTAGAATTATGTTTAAAACATTAAATCACGAAAAATCCATAAAAACTCCCACTTTAAAAATGTCTTCTTGTCATTTATATTGAAAAAAAAAAAAAAAAAAAAAAGACGATTGGGAAAATTAATTAGATTGGGCAAATAAAAAGTCAAATGAAAACGTGCCGAAAAACTCCAAGTCGCTACGTGTCATGAAAGCAATTGTCGAGCGCAGTTATTTAAACCGGAACTCGAAAACACGGGATCATTTAATCAAGTGGATATATATCCACCGACGCTTGGGCCCGGGCAGTGGGCTGCGAACGTACAAAGTCGACGTGTCCCTTCCCCTTTTCGAACGGCGCGTCTGATGCCGACGCAAGTGCAGGACTTCACCACGTCACCAAATTATTCGCACGCTGGAGTCGGAGCGCGTGGGGGAGGATTTCAAACATTTAGGCCAGTTGGCATGACTGAGTAGTCAACTGGCCAACCTTATCCTCTTATTTTTATTTTTTTTTCGAATTTAGAAATTTACTCCGAAAATATATAAATAAACAAATTTATTCATTTTGTTCCTCCAAAAAAGGGATATTTGTTTTTGTATTTGTCTGGGTAGAGAGAGATTTTTGCAAGTGACTCTTGGACGTTTAGAGAAGGCCAAACCAAACCCTAGATTTCTTTTCCTGCTGATTTCACCCCCAATTCAATTTTTTATTTGAATTTTCTGATCGAAATTTTTACTGGGAAAGATTCAAAATTTGTTCTTTCAAACCTCTGAAAGGTATCAATTTTTTCATTTTTTTTTTCTTTCAATTTTTGGAAATATAATCATTGCATTCAATTCACCCTCTAGGGTATGCTTTGTTTTTTGGATATTAATTGAAAGCTTGAGATTTTATGATGTTTTGTTTTTTTGCTGTTGCAATTTTTGGAATATGGGAATGTTATTCATGAATGCTTGGTTTGCTACAAATTGGAATTGATGCCTGTTTATTTGGTGTTATTGCAGATCCTGCTTAATTTTGGTTATTTCAAGAGGGCAAAGAATCTTGTGTCAGGTTTATATTTGTGAGATCTTGTCTGTGATTTTTGAGTTGGATTGGGGGAAACCCAGATAAATTCTGTTCAAGATGATGTCCAAATCGTATACCAATCTTTTAGATCTTGCTTCCGGAAACTTTCCGGTAATGGGTCGCGAAAGACGGCGGCTTCCGCGTGTAATGACCGTCGCCGGGGTTATCTCTGAGCTTGATGATGATCAGGCGGGTAGTGTATCGTCGGATGTTCCGTCGTCGATCATTCAGGACCGGATAATTATTGTTGCCAATCAGCTCCCTGTGAAAGCTAAGCGGAGACCGGATAACAAAGGATGGAGCTTTAGTTGGGATGAGGACTCATTGGTATTGCAGTTGAAGGACGGTCTACCGGAAGATATGGAGGTTTTGTATGTAGGTTCTTTGAGCGTCGAAGTGGATACCAATGAACAGGACGATGTATCAGCACTCCTGTTGGATAGATTCAAGTGCGTTCCGGCCTTTTTGCCGCCCGATATTTTGTCCAAGTTCTATCATGGGTTTTGCAAGCAGCATTTGTGGCCTCTGTTTCATTACATGCTTCCTTTCTCAGCAACTCATGGGGGGCGGTTCGATCGGTCTTTGTGGGAGGCCTATGTGGCCGCAAATAAGATTTTCTCGCAAAGGGTGATCGAGGTGATAAATCCGGAGGATGACTATGTGTGGATTCATGATTACCATCTAATGGTGCTGCCTACCTTCTTGAGGAGGATGTTCAATAGATTGAGAATGGGGTTTTTTCTCCATAGCCCATTCCCTTCGTCCGAAATATATAGGACTCTACCAGTTAGGGAAGAGATTTTAAAGGCACTTCTAAATGCGGACCTTATTGGTTTCCACACATTTGATTACGCTCGGCATTTCTTGTCTTGTTGTAGTCGGATGTTGGGTTTGGAGTATCAGTCGAAGCGGGGTTATATTGGGTTGGATTATTTCGGAAGGACAGTTGGGATAAAGATCATGCCTGTTGGGATTCACATGGGGCAGATTGAGTCAGTGTTGAAGCTTGCGGATAAGGAATGGAGGGTAGGAGAACTCAAACAACAGTTTGAAGGAAAGACGGTGCTACTTGGTGTTGATGATATGGACATCTTTAAAGGTGTCAACTTGAAGCTCTTGGCAATGGAACAGATGCTGAAGCAGCATCCGAAGTGGCAGGGGAAAGCGGTTCTGGTTCAGATAGCGAACCCTGCTAGGGGAAGAGGGAAAGATCTTGAGGAAACACAGGCTGAAATACAGGCAAGCATCAAAAGAATTAATGAAAATTTTGGTCGGACTGGATATGAACCTATTGTGTTCATTGATAGACCAGTTTCTCTTAGTGAAAGAGTTGCATATTACACAATTGCGGAGTGTGTGGTAGTCACAGCTGTGAGAGATGGGATGAATCTTATTCCATACGAGTATATTGTGTGCAGGCAAGGAAACTCTGTATCAGATTCTCATTCAGAACACAGTGGGCCGAAGAAGAGCATGCTCGTAGTATCAGAGTTTATTGGATGTTCCCCTTCACTAAGTGGTGCAATTCGGGTTAACCCATGGAATATTGAATCAACGGCGGAGGCAATGAACGAGGCAATTTCAATGGTTGAACCCGAGAAGCAGTTGCGGCATGAGAAACATTATAGGTATGTTAGTACACATGATGTGGCATACTGGTCGCGAAGTGTTTTCCAAGATATGGAGAGAACTTGCAAAGAACATTTCAGAAGGCGTTGCTGGGGTATTGGTTTGGGCTTCGGCTTCAGGGTTATAGCACTTGATCCTAACTTCAGAAAGCTGACTATTGATCGCATCGTTTCTGCTTACTTGAGATCTAAAAATAGGGCGATTCTGTTGGATTATGATGGCACTGTGATGCCTCAAACATCTATAAATAAGAGCCCGAGTCAAGAGGTCATCTCCCTCATTAATACGCTTTGTGGTGATGTTAAAAACACTGTTTTTGTGGTCAGTGGAAGAGGAAGGGATAGTTTAAGTAAGTGGTTTTCTCCTTGCAAGAAACTCGGAATTGCTGCCGAACATGGTTATTTTGTGAGGTATATTCAATATCTATTTATCCTTTACGGATATCTTTGTTTTCATTTGGTTCTAATATAAATCTTTTTTGTTAGGTGGTCTGCTGACAAGGACTGGGAAGTTTGCGGGCAGAGCAATGACTTTGGTTGGATACAGATAGCTGAACCAGTTATGAAGCTCTACACAGAAGCCACCGATGGTTCTAGCATTGAAACCAAGGAGAGTGCCTTGGTTTGGCACCATCGAGATGCAGATTCTGGTTTTGGATCCAGCCAGGCTAAAGAGTTACTGGATCATTTAGAAAGTGTGCTAGCTAATGAACCAGTTGCTGTTAAGAGTGGTCAATACATTGTAGAAGTGAAGCCACAGGTGAATATCTTAACTCCGTCTTCAGTTTTTAATTCTCTATGTCAAAGCAACTTATATCCACTTACGATAGAAAAATATACTAGGATCATCACCGCTATGACTAGGGTCGGCTACCTATTCACAGAAAGAGCTCCAAGTTCCTGCGTTACCATTGTTAGAATTCATGGAAGACACACCAGTTATTTTCCTTTTTGTCTCTTTACTGGTCTTTTGCATGTCATAAATCAACTTTCATAATATGCGCGTAAGACTATGCTTGCGTACATCTTCAGAAAATAGAATGCCTGAAGTGCGATGAGGGTTTGTTTTCTATCATCACGAGAAACATATCTAAAGATTAAACTGTGAAGTATGGCAATGCTTAGACATTAGTTCATAAAAGTCTCACTAGCAAAGTTGGAGACTATAGTAAAGTTTGAGACGAGTAGTTTGCTTGCTGATGATAAAAGTATATCTACATCAAATTGCTTTGGGATTGTTACATGCCAATTGATTTTTCAAAGCGAATATGATGATGTGAATCCTAATTTTTGTTGTGCCTTATAGGGTGTCAGTAAAGGCGTGGTTGCAGAAAAGATCTTCACATCAATGCATGAGACAGGGAAGCAGGCTGATTTTGTACTGTGTGTTGGCGACGATAGATCTGATGAGGATATGTTTGAGATCATTGGTAGTGCTAGGACAAATGGTGTCCTCTCCTCCAATACCAGTGTTTTCGCTTGCACTGTTGGACAGAAACCCAGTAAAGCCAAGTACTATTTGGATGACCCTGGTGATGTTATTGCAATGCTCGACGCTCTTGCAGACGCTTCAGACTCTCCTCCTTCCTCAGATGGTGAACCACGCTCCGCTTGAAATCTTCCTCGATGACTTTGTTAGATACCAGCATTTTTTCTTGGAGTCGATGGTGATGAATCACATGATGGGCTTTGATTGAAGAAAGTAATCATTTTTCAGCTTTTCTGGATCTGAATTGTTGGAGGAAAGATTTCATGTTCGTGACCTTGTGACTATGATTTTCAGCCAGTTCTGGAAAATCGGTAGCTTGGATTTCTTCTGTGATATAATCAATCAATCAATGCAGAGTTTGGATTATAGTGGGTTTACATGGTAGGAAAAACACAACTAGACATCAGCTCAAACGAAGATCTGAGAATTGCATCAAGTCTGACGAAGAAGTGCGGGCGACATGCATTCTAGGGACATTAGGTTATGGTAATATATGGTGGGGAAATGGTATTCAATTCCCCATTTGAAACAGTATACAGGTCTTTCTTCTTCTTTGTTCTGAGTGAATTTTCTTTGGCATTCGTTTGTTGGATCAAGTCCTTGTCTTATTGAATCTGTAAATTATATAGCAACATTTGCAAGAAATGATCACATCTTCGAAGATGCCTTCTTTCAGATTACGGATACCTGAGGAGAGTCACTTTGATGGGTTAAAATGCTGAGTCCTTCTATCAATGTATGCTATACATAACGTGTTAAGCGAGCCAGATTCACCCCTTAAATTTTCTTTGATTCATCAACGCACATCCAGCTGTTAATTAGCCGTTAATTTAATGTGTTTGGAGAAAGGGAAGTCCGGACAGCTTACAACCAAACAAGCAGACTCTCTTGCAGTTCGCATTGAGACCCACATTGCAGGTTTCCAAGCAGCTTCATGGTTTTTACAACTCCAGAGCTCGAGTACCAACTGTTATCTCACATAGTGTGACATACTTAATGTCAAAGATGCATATGATCATTTGGTCGAGCGGCGTTCAGTTTTTATTTGATCATACTTATATTTTCTTTTGTCTTTCGATTCTTCTTGGATTTATTTAATTCAAAGACTATAAATAAACAAAGGTATACATGAAAAGATAAAGTATGTATAGAAATCACTTCTTATAGAGAAATGCCGGATATCGAAGGGCACGCTGCAAAGTTAGTATGGGAGACAGCAATCGATCTTTGTCGATACATACTTCGAATGGAACCAAAAGTTTTGGAGTTGCTAGATCAAGACACAAACAAAACAAATGCTGAAGTGAAGGGGAAAGGCCCGTGAACCAAATGCTCAGAATGGTAGGGTTGTTACTCCCCAGTACCCTAATAATATGGTACGATGGGAGACCAAAACAAAAATATGACTTTAGAATCTACAGAGGCCCACATACAATATGCTATTCACATCCGTTTTTATTTCTTACACAACTCTTTTAATTTTCTATCATCGGATTGAATAATTGAAGATGATCGGCTGTGTAAAATTATAATAATGTGTGAAAGATAAAAATAAGCGTATAAGTAGCACTTTCTACCATTGATCAGGGTAACAACCAAATCTCGTAGTCCTTAATATTACCTTAACCAGATGCACACAATTGTGTACAAATTAAAGCTTGTTTTGAAAGTCCTATACTCGAATGTATATATTAGTACAACTTTTGTTTGGGATTAATTGTTCATACACGTGTAAGTGACTAACAGTTTATACAATGCATCAACGGTTTAAGTATTTCGTGGTGAGACTATGAGCTGCTAATAATTAATGCACCTGGTGAGTGACTGATGATTTACATAAAGAATCAATGACTTGCAGTCATTCACAGTGAGACTGTGAGCCGTTGATGAATTGCCTAAATGGTTTGCACCAACGGCTACTAATGTTTATAGCCCCCCCTGGTCGGCTGGTCCTACACAGCCCAGCCTCTCTCTCTCTCTCTCTCTCACATCCAATAATATGATCCCAATCTAGATCATATCTTCTCTGGGCCACTATCACATGTAGTTCAGGATGCCTTTGCTGCTTGCTCCTGTTCCCCCACTCCCAATTCTAAGTTTTAACATCTATTACACAGCAGAAACGCACATATCCAGCATTCCCGGGCTGTATTCCTCTTTTTCTCGTCTCTTTCGTCACGTGATCAGAAAGACGACGAGAAAGAAGCATACAACATAAGATATGCATAACACCACTGTTTTAAAAATCTCCCCCTAACGCTGTCTAAGCGGGCGGTTGATCACCGTCCGGATTAATGCCTAAGCGTTTGAAAATTAAGAAATGACCCATAGACCTATTAATGCGCCCGCCTAGGCACCCGTCCAGACCTGACTAGGCATCAACTCGCTTAGGCAGAAAATAGATAACTTTCATTTTGCATTTTATTTTTTTCAATAAATTGTAAGAGACTTGTTGAATACTTAAATGAGCACACATTATATTCTTGTTCCCCATGTTTTCATTATGTTCCAATATTTCATAATATATGTGTCATTCTATTTTTTAGTTTATGATGAAATTATATATATTTTAAGTATAAACATACACTTATTTACATAAAATATAATAGATTTAATTAAATCCTCCTAGACCCCGCCTAGCTACCTAGGTGCTGAGCCCCAGCTCACCGCTCGACTAGCACCTAGCGTCTTTTAGAACCTTGCATAACACCCACCAAACGACACCATTAGTTCATGCAGCCACAACATTATATTAGTATTCTCTCTAAATCAAATCAGGCATTGCATTTTAACATTCTTATTGGCTTAAAATACTGATGTATTTTAACGTTTGCATATAACAGTATGTAATTGACTAGGATACTGAAAGTAAATTATTCATTCTGCACATTTCTAAGTGAAAATTGAGTCCATGTTATACAGCAAGGGACACAATTGTATTCATAGTATACACCTTTATACTACCACCTACACTACACCTACCATTTTGGCCCCACACCACATCCAACGGCTCTGATGCATTATTTACATTTCCTATCACCATCCGATCTTAAATTCCCGCCGGATAAGTGACCGGAGACAAGTAAACCTGGCTCTGCACCACCGTCTTCCCAATCTTAAACCCGGGAACAACCGTGAAACTCACCAACGGCTCCATGTTGACGTCGTCCGCAGTCACAGACTCCATGAACACCTCCGAAAATCTCGACCTTTTCTTCACCTGAAAAATCGAAACTTGCTGCCCAAATGAGAACGCCAAGCAATGCAGAAGCCAAACCCGCATAGCCGCATCTGCAAACGCCGCGAAAAAAGCAGAGTCCGGAACTCCGCCGGAGCTCACGACCTTCCTCATGTTCAAATTTCCAAAAAGCGAACACTCCATCTTCGCATGAACGAGCTGGAGGTACTTTGCCTTGGTGAACTTGCAAAACGAAGAACTCGGGTTCTGGGTGAGGAAATTTTTTGGGTTTTCGGATACGAGTTTCTTGAATTTCTGGAAAAACAGAAGCTGGGTTTTGTTGCTTGGGGATAAAGAATCACTGGGTAGGCCGAAGTTTGGATTGTTGAATCCTTCGAGCAATGTTTTGGAAACGAAGGATTCGAATGCGAAGCATCGATGGCTCTGTTTTTCGAAAACAGAACCGGGTTCAATGAATCCGACGGCTATGGAGAGATCCCAGTTGGCGGATTCCATTTCCCGGATCATCAATCTCACAAAGCTTTTGATGGATCTCAAAGCCTGCTGCTGGAATTGAACGAAATGCGTCGGGTTCAGCTCCGAATGCCGAAGGTTGTCGAAAACAGAGAGAGACGGAGAGCCGCTGTCGTTTAGCCTTTTCTCCGAGCACTTGTTGGACAAGACCAAATCTTGAAGCTTTTTCTCGAGGGACAAAATGTCGGAATCCTTCTTTTCGGATTCGGACTCCAATTTCTTGATTGTAATCTCGTACGTTTTCATCATGGCCTGCTGCTCCTGAATCTCCGCGAGCATCAGAGTGACCTGCGGCGAGAGATCGAGCTCCTTTTTCAAAAAGCTGCGTTTCAACTCCGATATCGATTTCAGCTCGTTCACCACGGACTGGTCAGCCGTCTGAATCGCTTCGTTGTTGTACGGATCCTGCGCCATTTGGAGCTCCGCGTAAGCCGCTTTTATGGAAGTGATTCCGGCGAAGAGCTTGGCCAGAAGCGCTTCCATAACCGCTCTATTCCTGACTCTGAACTCTTCTTCCTTCTTGTCATCCTTCCGCCGGTCGAGATTGTCCTTGAACTTTCCGTTCAACGCGAGGAGGCAAATGCCATTGCTGGAAGCGATTCTGCTCGTGGCGGTGCGGAGGTTGATGACCTTGCTGAAAGTTCTGTATAATCTGCTCTGTTTTGGTCTCATGGCGGTGTCCATCTGCAAATAGTGGAAGATCAGAGGACCGGCGAGCAAGGAGAGTTCAAATTGCTGGTTGGAGGCATAAAACTTTGGGTTTGATTTGTGGGGTTGAGGGGAATAAAAGGTGTCTGAAAGGGAAGGGATTTAGTGGGGAAAGCAGAGGCGCAAACTTTGACTATAAAGATTTTGGGGAGGGCGGAGGAGATGGAGGAGGTCAGGAAAAAGTGGGGGAGTTTTAAAGCGCGGGAAAAGGGAAAAGTCGACAGTGTAAATACTGTGTATAATTACTCATAAGTGAGTACACAACAAGTAAGGTCTCTTCAGTTATAAAACTCGTCGAGTCCGGCTATGAAACGTACGTCTGATATTTTGTTAAAAGTAAAATATTGTTGACGTATATGTTATCGATAATATGTTGATATTATTGTAGCTTATGAAATGTATTGACAATATTTTTTTTAAATAAATAATTTTTGCACTTCTTTTTTTTTACCTTGGGCATTTCTTTTTTTTTTTAATTCCCATCGAATGAAACGTATAAAAAGAAAATAAGAAAACAGAATTAAGAAGAAAGTGTAGAAGGTGAAATATGAAGTGTTAAAATCACTTTTCTTTTAATGATACTATTATGATATCATGCACATCTATACATTGGATAATTCATAAAGAATAATGATTTCTACACTCCCGTTAATTTCTTTAACACTCTTTCTCCTATTTTTTGTGTTTTAAATCTCTTAATTTAATGTCAAATAAATATAAAATTTTAAAAATGAGAGTGTAAAAAATATTTTCATTTAATCCTTTTAATTGAATATTTTGGGTGGGAATTTATAATGGTGGTATACAGAGGGATGATGTGAGTGAGTGATTGATTGCTACCGTCTACTCATTGACCCTACCTAGTTGCATCCGTAATCCATGGGAGGAGACGAGGAGGAGGATAATTTATCACAGTGGCATAGCGGAGTTAAGATTTTCAAATAATAAAATCTTAATATCAATAAAAAAAAAATTTTATTGAATCATTTCATCGAGCATTTATTCATCAATTTATACCATCATATGTCAAAAACTTATGATATCATAGGTTGATAACTATTATTATTTTGTAAAAGATTGTCGATGATGCATGCAGGATATTATGGAGTATTGAAGATTGTCAATGCTTGTCAACTAAGGTATTTCATCGAACATATGATGTGCACAATAGACGCGCACACAAGAAGAGAAAAAATGAAGATAAATATGATAGAGGAAAATAGAAAAGTAGGAGAAGGTTGTAATTTAATTTGTCATGGTTGTTTATAGGGGTTAAATACAATACACAAACACATATATATGTCGTTTTTTAAGTTGTTAGACCTAAGAACAAGCAATGATCCCATACTGGTTCTGTCACTATTAACGACCTTATCAATCTTCATATGCATGAATTTGACAGATGCCAAAAAATACGTGTATGTACATTGGTAATAATACTTCTTTTAATTATCCAACGGATCGGGATAATGTATAATTAGTCTCCATCAATAATTTATTTTAATAATTTAGTTAATGGATGATGATTAGCAGAATAGGGTTTTTGGGTTGATGGGTTAGGGTTGGGACAAGCTTAGAACAAATACACGTCGTAATCCTTATGCAATAGTCAATACAGTTGTTTAACGATAGGAAATTAGACCAGTGAATTTCATAATTGGGGTTTGGATTGCAATTAGATGGAGCTAATCACGTTCTTACTCTATCATTAAGAATTCCTACAGTAAAACAACTCCGCAATTTCAGAAGTTATCGAAAGCAAACACACATGTATACATGAATTTTTTGTGCATGACGTAAAGAACGGAAGCATGCATTCATATTGTTACATATGTATTCGATAATATGTCAATACTATTTGTTCTTGATAATATCAGCTCAATACGAATAACATATTTTTGAAAAAGAACGGACTTTAGTCGGACTAACTACTGTTAATCTAAGAACGAACATTTGGAACTAAAAACAACAACTAACCTCATTCTTCGACTCAAGTAAAGCATAATGCATGAAGTCAAGATCCATGAACGGCAAGGATATGGTAGCTGCAACTTAGAACGATTTAACCAAACGAAGCACTTAAAACCGTTGCGTATTTTTGGTTCCAACAACTCTTTCACTTCTTTGGTTGTTCTGCAAAACCCTAGTTGTTAAACTCTCTTTATGTTAGCGTCTATCTCCTCTCTAGAGTTCATATACAGGTTAGCTTATTCCTTTGGTGAATATAACCTATTAAAAATAGGCAAAAATAGGAAAAGGAAATAAAATAAACCGGAATCCAATTCACTCTACAAAGCAAATTCAACTAGGAATCCAACTTTTGCAAAAACAGATCGCAAGACAATAAGAAAATTCCATCTTTTTTCTTGAATTAGGTTGAAGGTCCTGACAAAAATTTTTACCGTGACGCATTTAATATTTTTCTATCATCTTGTACGGTCTTCTTTACTTCTTAAGGAATATCATACTTCGTACCTAAAAAAAAAAATTGTTCCACTTATTCTCAACAAGCATAAGAAATTCCCTCATTTAGTTATGTGTTTCTTGAAAATTAGAATGTGCAAATTGCAAGACAAATACAAAATTTGGGTTTTATAAATTAATTTGTGTAACAAATTAACAGTTTTCATTGCATTGTTATATGCTCTTGTTTTCCTCTCTTTTGGTTAAATTGTTTTGGATTAATTTTTGTTTTTTGAAATTGTTTTGAAATTTTACTCTGGTGTTTTCCTCTTGAAATGTGTTATCTACAAACTTATTTTTACTTGTCACACATCCTCTCAATTTTTTATCATTAAACTGAATGAATTTCAGAAAATCAAAAAACATAAATAACAAAAGGTGTTAAAAATGAGTGTATAAACCGTACCACCTTTCCTCCGTTAAGCGAGAGATTATTCTGCATTCCGGATACACTGAATTTTTTTTTTCTTGTAGTGAATATTGATAAGATTGTGGGGCCTGTGGGAGATAATATTTCAAAAGAGACAGAGCCGAAAGAAGATTGCGACGATATCACAATCCACTGCATGCAGACTGACTACCCAGTTAGTTGTGGACTCCACACTAATTGCTACACGCTGCTTTAGTCAATTGATTTTCTTCTAGTACAAGAATTGTAACAAATAAAAAAATAATAATTAAGAATATTATCTCGAACTCAAAAGTTTTGTATTCGATTTTTCTCTTTCACTAACTTCAAAAAGGAATGCTAGCAAATATTTTTTAATTTTCTCATTGCATTTTATCGATTAATTTTTTTATTCTGCAATATTACATGATGATTTAAAATATTTTTTTTTGAAGACGTTATTTAACGATAAACCCTGACACACAAATTTAACAATTTCAATGAAATTTTTGAACGATTTTTAATTTAATTGATTTTCTACATAACTAATCTTTAAATAGTGAACTAGAGTAAATCGTTTCAATCAACGTACAACTTTTTCAGATGAAAAAAAAGCTGAAAAAATAGACCAAAGAAGTTGAAATGAGAAGATCGGTATCATTCCCTCGTAAAAAATGTGTTGGATCTCCCTCTTTCTGTATGGTCAAAACAATAAGGAAAACTCGAAGATTGTACTCACACTGCATGTGACAATGAATGGACCAACATGTTTCAGTACAACATGTGATCAATCAACTAGTCCATTTTCAGTTATGGGTTTCATTCTTGCTTTAATACTTGAACATGTGTCGCTAGAGCTAACTTGTTCACTGGATTATTGATCCAAATACTACGTTCAGTAATCGCTTATAGCAAAAATGGTCTTTAAGATTAGTATAATTCTTTATTTTGGTTCCTGATAATAAAAATCGATAGAAGTGGTTCTTAAGTTTGTCCATCATCAATTATTTTGGTTATTATTGAAAAATTTGTCAATATGTTCATTACATTGTCACGTGAATGACCACGCGACCACTAAGATACTTTTGTCAAACCAACCCTCCACTTAACAAGAACATTGACGGATCTTTCATAAAGTAACCAAAATGACTTACAGTGTATAAGCTCAGGAACCAATACTATCAACTTTCAATGTCAAAAATTAAAATGAGGAGTTAAATTAATCTCATAAATCACTTTAACTAAAAATTCTTCAAGTAACTAAGGTGCTCATAAAAGATAGAAAGTGGATAATAGATATGTTTCAAAATTAAAATTAGTGGCCTTCTTGGACATTATTGACAGACAATAGGAGTGGGACAAAATTTGTCTACATAACCAAAGGATAATTATATAAAATAAGGCACATCCCTACACAAAAGTTGCTTGGTCCATAGAAAAAACTACCCACTCTGAAATATGACCCATAACCCAACACATCCATTTGACTTAAAGAGGATGATAGCGAGTGTGCTGGATTTGCATATGTTATGATGGAAAAATTAACTCTATAAATAATATTATAATGGCATTTACGAACTTATAATTAGAGTTAGAGAAACTCCTAAACTCGAATGAAACGATAAAGCGATATTCAGAAACACATTTACAAAAACTTCAAATACAAATCTACATGCACAAAAGCGATCAAATCGATCCAGATATACAATGAAAATCATATCCAATCTTTCATAATTATATACACTTTTCCGGTTTTTTAATTGTTGTAGACCCGAGTTTTGTATTAAAATAAATAAGAATGATGGGTCGCGAATGGTAGGGACAACTTAATTCAATGCATAAAACATAATTAAGCAAAAGTACTTGGACTTTTTTTAACTACATAGACGTTAAGTAGACGTCTTATTTCTCTCTTCTTGTATCATTATATCTGACTAACCAAATCATGGTTGTGAATATTAGATCGTGCATTTCTCATTATCATGGCATTTTATCCAATTAATTAATAAGATTATACATAATGAACCTTCATTAAGAATAAACCGTGTACTACACTAAAGTTGTAATGTGGTCAATCATGGGACCACGACCTCAACAACTCCCCAAGTTTCCAACACAAGTGGCAAGCAAAACTATTTTCCATGCAATAATATATAATTTCTTGAATTTTGCATGGCAGACCAAATTGCATGTTTCTTGAAATACAACATTATTTTGTTATATATCTAATCTAGCAGTTGGTAATAATCTATAACATGAACATAATCTTTTCTTTCTTTTTTGGCATGCGACGTTAGTATATCATCACTGTGGATTGAACAGAATTATAACAAATTATTTAGTTGAATTTGTAATCATCTTTAGCTTCCGGGTGTATTTTTACTCACCACTCTCAAGTAGTGGTTACTGTCATCACTCTCTTTACCACCATTGTATGAGTTTAAATTTTGAGATTTGTATATATCCATAACGCAGATCTTGAAATTTAAATCCATTTAACAATTACAAATAGGGTGGTGAGCGTCACCACTAATTGAGAGTTGTGAGCAAAAATACACATAGCCTTCTCTTCAATATTATCTTATGAAAAACATAATAGTTTATATACGTATCATGACTTCTAATTCTTCTTTTTTAGCGTGGCCATTTCGAATTACAAATTAAGACTAAAAATATGAGAGAATAATGAGATTGTAAATCAATTGAATTATTTGCATTCAATTAGCTTTTTGGTAAAGAAAATGAAGAAAATTTGTTAGAGAAGCGCGTTTGGGAAACAAGGCACGCGAGCATATAAGCAGCAAGCCATAAGTACGTTGCATATATATAGATTAATATAGAACTACATGATGTGATTAGGTACGCAGAGTTTGGTGATTAGGGTTTGCTAATGGCAAACAAAGTTGAGAATCCGTACCCCCATCCCTTGTTGCCTAATAATTGGTTTTTCCAAACGAATATATACTACCTCTTAGTTTTCTCCTAACTAATTTCCATATCGATTTACATTTGGCTGATTTCCGATCTTCCCAAACGCATATATATATATGCTAACAAGCTTAAGTTTCCCAGATTTCCATCTGTTGCTTTGTTTTGGCTTGTTGCTTTAGTTTGTGCTTTGTAGTTTAAGTCTCCCAACCCCCCTCCCTCCCTCCTTGCATCTTGTGCTGTCTAATCACATTACATATTCACAATGGCCACCGAAATTTCATAGTGCTACTGAGAACCAGCTAGTGCAGTACTATTTCACGTTTGTAGCAATTAATCTTTGTTCGAAAAATATTTGACTTCTTCTTACATGCAAAGTTTTTTCCAATTGTCGACATTATCATAGTTTCACATGCATGTAAGGCAATTTAGTTTTTTTTTCAAGTAACTTTGGCTATATATCGTGATTTGGAGAAGAAAAATGCTAAGGAGACTCTCTCAAAATGAGACTCTGCATGAACTCTTCACCTCTCGTGTTTTCAATATAACGTTTTATAATGTTGGCACGAGAATTATGTTAAAGATACGAGGTGACAAATGGTCCATGAAGAGTCCCACTTTTGAAATAGTCTCCTTAGCATTTCTCTCTAAGTAATACTTTTTAACTCATCATATATATAGATGATATTTCATGCCCAAGTGCAAAGTGGGAGTTACTGTAGGGCATTCAACATTCACATTGCATACCAGTTGCTGTAAATTTTCAATGGCAGATCAAAAGGGTTGAGACCTTCAACTTCGTACTCGTAATTGAGATCGGAGGGGACTTGTGGTGCAGTGGAATCTGGACCTTTGTCCTTGGTGCGGTGGTTCAGTGACTCAGTGCAGCAGAATCAGCTTTCCAGGCTATACATATTGGCAAAAGCCAACCTGCCTAATCCATCTTCTATACGATATTCCTTTTCTTGGTCTCAATCTATAAGTTTCGGAATACAACGTTTGTACAGTGAACTAGTGCAGAGGTAGGTTGTAGGCTAAATGTCCACTGGGCGGCTTTGTGTCCCTCTAGGCTCATAGTAAGAGAATGTCACAAAGTACTACGAGAAAGTTTAGGCCTAAAGATAAATTCCAAGTACAACTGCTACATTCTCTAGTGTCTTTAGTTTGATTTTTCTTGTACCATTCAATGATACGAAAATTAAGTTTAACAGTTAAAGCACTTGTATCATTGAAGCCAAGCCTTAGTTTAAGAACTATTCTCTTATGCGCACAAAGTTTGTGCATGGATTGCGCATGACCCGGTTGTCTATTAACACCATAGCTACAACAACAACAATAACAATCTGATGTCATAATGACATTGTAACAATAACAATAAAATCGGCTGTGTGCTTACTATGTCGTTGGATTATCATTAGATTGTTGGAGTATCGTTATAATGTCATTAAGACATTAGAGTGAACCGAGTCATGCGAGCACACAACCGGGTGCACAGGAAAGAAAAAGGGATGATGCAGTTAGTGGTGTTGATTTCTAATCCGCTTTAATATTTGGCCGGATTTCTTACTTGTTCACTTAATGGTAAATTCTTATATCAACGGATTTTTCTATAATACTCATCACGTTATGTATGAAAGAAGTATGTTGTCATAAATATAACGCTGATCACATGACCATGTATAACATTCATCGCATGACCTAAACATGAGAATATATCGTCGTAGCTTCACAATAATCTCCCCGAGCCATTTTTGCACACCAAATTTTCACCTTGTGCAAACCCCTTTTATCTCCCTTTATATATTTAATCTAATTTCACAAAAAGAAGTGTACCCAATCAATCTTTCATGGCTTCTTTATGCTTTGCATGACAACTTGAACTTATTAAAACCTTGAACTCCATCCTAAAAAGCATGATTACCTAGGTTTTTTTTAAAGCTTAACAAAGAAAACACCCCTATTAAGCTTAGCATAACTTTGTGAGGGACACGAGTGTCGAGCAAGCGTCTTTGCTTTGCTTTGCTACCAAAAATTATACCCCAAGGAATCCAATCATACGACTCATACTTAATCTAGTGCAAAATGGGGCTCAATTTTTGCAGCTAAATGTACAAAAAATAAGGCCAAAAGTTGCAACGAATAGAATCCATCCTTCCAAAGTTTGAAGTCTGTCCAATTACCAGGAAGCACCATGATTGCTCACTTCATAAAAACACTAACACAAACCAGACACACTCACTAATCACCAAATAATTACAAAGTAAATTGTACGTATACTCTTGACTTGAGTAGCTTAAAGGAGAGGAGGAAATACAGTAAAAACACAAAAAACTTAAAATAGTGTGATAACGGGCATATACGATGCGAGTGGCTTGCAGTTCAATTGCTTCAAAATGCTATCAATATTGTTTTGTGTATAAAAAAGAAAATACTGGTATATTGGACTTCCAACCCAACCCCATCCAGTTTTTCGGCCATGAATTGGACCGACCCAAGGTCATGGGCAGGGTAGGCCCAATATTAGAGACCGGGTTGGGTGTGAACCAAGGTCACACTAGTTCATAGTCCGTTGGTCATGGCAATGTACCACTCCATTCTACCTGGGTTCGAGAATCCCACTTCCCATGGATTAAGAGTAATTTTGAATATCATCGTGTCAAAAACAAATTATTGCATGCAAGGCTATCCATAAAAGAAGACGTAACAAGTGAAAAACCGTAACCAAACTACAAATTCGACCTCAAATGTATCCCTAGTGTTATCCAAGGTCGGATGTACTTACAGCTCTCAACTACCTTTCCTTTTATTAGGGCTTAGAGGCCGAAAAAGCCAAGTTGGCTTTCCCTCTCTTTCTCAAATGTCTCGAAGTACTGATAGATGATCGTGACAGCAAGCAAAATCCCAGTCCCAGAACCAATTGCTCCCATGAAATCTGCCAGAACAGTCAAGGCACCAATGCACAAGCCTCCGAATGCAGCCGCAGTAGGTATGTAGCGGTTTAGCTCCTTCTGTAAGTTTGAATCTCTATGTCCAGGCATCACCATTTGTTGTTCCTGCAGAATTAAGCAACATAAATGTCAATCATTAACCATAAACGTATTAGTTCGTGACGTTAAGTTGTTTGAGAATCATAAATTTAATCCTAGAAATCTCATGTCTTCACATTTACAGTCATGCTATGAGCTCTCCAAAATGTCTTTGTTTTTGTGACATCAATTTGAGGGATATCACAAAGAAATCATAGAACTAGGATGAGGAGGAAAAATAATACCTTGAGCTGCTTAGCTACATCTCGGGCTGAAGAACCAGAAACTTCAATCCAAGTTTTTGAGAAGAGTGCACAGGCTGAAAGCATGAACACTAGATAGAACAGAGCATGGAATGGATTGGCTGCCATATCCGCCAAGCTGCAATTAAAACCACATTGACAAAGAAAAAGAATCAATGTTATTAATACATGCTTTCGCACACGAAACATGATAAATAATGCCAGGAGATTCTACGGTTAAGCAATAAAACGTGCTGGATCACCTTCCTGGAGCCGTGATATAGTAGGCAAGACCACCAACTGGAACAGATTGGCCGGAATATTCAGACTCCTGCCACTTTCCAAGAATATTCACGAAGAAATTCCCACTGAACTTCCTGTAAAGCAACTGTACGAAGAAAAAAAGTTTCATGTCAATTAATTAACAACTGCAGTAAAGAGCCTTTAGTTTTTATTGCCTAGTAACTTACTTGAGAGATGAAATAAAGATTGGAGACAAGAGCAGACTGGAGAATGATGGGCATGTTAGAGGTGTAGAAAAGCTTAATAGGATATGATCCTTGCTGTCCACGGGCATTCTTTGATCTCACCGGTAAAACAACACGAAAACCTTGGAAGTAGACGACAATGAGAAAGATCAAGACTGTAGCAAGCAGATTAGTAACATTTGGCAGGTTTTGCCTGTAGAAAGCTTCGCGAAGAGCACGAACTTTGTCGGTCCTGGTGATCAAGAGATGGAACAGTGCAATGATGGCACCTTCAAATTCAGCTCCCCGTCCGCTATTGATAGTTGTAGGGCTAAAGGACTTCCAGATGATGCTTTCACTGCATAATCAAACCAAAAGTCAAGTATGGCAAGACCATAGATTATATATATAATACTAAAAGGTAAAAGAAATACAGGTTTCTAGCGTACCAGATGTTGGTAGCTATAAAAAGGGAGATCCCGGATCCCAAACCATATCCCTTCTGAAGAAGTTCATCTAGGCAAATAACAATAATTGCAGCAAAGCAGAGCTGAACAATGATAAGAATCGCATTCCCGACACCAAGCTGAGCAACACTACCATACATTCCTGAAACCACATAAGCAACAGCCTGACCAACAGCGATGAGGATGGCCAACAACTTTTGTGCCCCATTTCTGCAAATTAGAAGCCGATAAAATTCAAGAGATTAGAATACTAGCAAAGCCACCCGATTAAGTTGTAAGACTCATAACTGAAGGATCATTATCTCAGAGTATCAAGGTAAGGAAGGAACAAGCTGAACAATTATACGTAAACTGCTATTTTACTGATGAAACAAATTAAACCAAGATTATACCAGGAAGTAGGAAGGACCAAAGGAGAACTAAACATGGTTTGAAAACTAACAAAATACGCAACCTCTAAAGTAAGTTTCTTCATAACATGCAATTAGCGTAGCTAGGCAAGGAAGGAACAAGCAGAAGTTGAAAAGTACCAAAATATGCAACTCCAAAAACAAAGTTCGTCATATCATTCAATAATCAAAGCAAGGAAAACTGTTTAAAGCAAACAATTAAAGTAAAAATCCTCACAATAGCGCACGATCCTCACGAACATTGTTGTCAACTTCAATGATCTTTGAACCGGCCAAGAGCTGCACGACCATCCCAGATGTCACAATGGGGGTTATACCAAGCTCCATCACAGTCCCACGGCTTGATGCAAGAATAACGCGCATCCAATAAAATGGATCAGCGCCAGTGGTAGAGTGAATGCCATAAAGGGGAAGCTGACTGCACACCAGAAAGATGAACAGGGAAATCACGGTGTATATAATCTTCTCTCTGAAGGGGATCCTTCTGTCAGCGCTTTGAACTTCCGGTAGAAAAGAAAGAAACGGCCTCACCAAATGCAAAACTCGAAAACCTCCTCCCATTTTAAGCACTACAAATTAAGCCGAAAATGTTTAGAACCATAAAATTGATTAAGCAATGGATAACTAAAATCAAGAACAAATTAACACTACGAAAAAGGAATTCCCCGCCATTTATACAAAATAAACTGCTACCAGCAATCAGTTGCTAACTCCACAAGTTATAGCATAATAAAGGCAGATCAGCTAAGAATTAACTGAAATGCAACGCACACATAATATAATTTAGCTTCGGATTTTAGAAACGAAAACTACGGGCTGTTTGGTAACCATTTCGTTAAAGCAAAGTAATAACCGGTAATTAACACATATAGGTTCAGATTTCACAGTTTCAAGCGTTGATTTCTTGTTGCATGATGTATAAATCACATAATCTACAATCTAATCGCATCAACTTAAGCAAATCAGTTCAAAATCTCAAATATCCAATTATTTTGTACTAAAATCGCTTGGAAAAACCTCAAGAGATTATCAAAATTCCAGAACGATAATCCAAATTAATCATGTAAAAAAAAGAGAAAGGTGTTTACCTGAGAGAGCTCCAAACGCAGAGCTAGAAAGAGAGAGAGAGAGGGAAGGAGGGAGGGAGGGAGAGATGCAAATGGATAAGTAGAAGGAGGGAAGGGGAAGGCGACGCCCTGAAAAATCTCACACACAATTGCGACTTAGCCGCCGCGTTATCGTATTTGTCGTGGCGCAGGCACAGTCAGCGTCCCGGCACAACCTTCAATGACGAGTTACGACGACTATGTCAATCGTGCGTCGCCATGTGTGACGTGTTCGTTGATTTTTCTTGTTCCGCTTCGTTTCAGCTCTTCTGACATTTGATATTTCTTTCTAATTGGGCCCTGTTTAGTCTCTTATAGGCCCAATCATGAGGAACCTCTTAGATTAGACACTCTTAGTGCCCCATACAGACAGTCCATATGAGATAAACTTATACGGCACAAAAGTACGTTGCCACGTTGGCATCACTTGCCATGTAAGTTGTTCTCACGCAATATTACAAAAACATACGGTAGACGTGAAATACACATCCATCAAAAAGAAAGGAAAAATAGGAGTTATACCATATGCCTGGGGTTCCATTAATCCTTCCAAGATCCAACATCTTTACAAGGTGACCATACGAGATTTCGATATTATTATCTCAAAACTAACGGGGGTATTAATCTGACCTGCAAATGCCTATGAGATGGATAACTCCACCCAAAATTGACTGACTACTCACCCGTTTATGGCAATGGGGTCGGTCGCCATCCTAATTCGGAACTACTTAACCTGTATGCACTTCTTCCAGCAGAGAGTTATCCCGCATGTAGGCTTATCAGCCATAGTGTATAAAAGTCAGATGTAAGAACGAAAACGCGCTTCCTTGGCTTACGATGGCAGCTGAAGCTTCGCATTGTTTTTCCAGCTGCAAAACAAACAGCTTTATGTGTTAACCATCTAAGAGAGTGAACAAGGATCATTGGCAAGAAGGTGTCACATTAGGTACCTGAGAAAGTAGTAGTAGAAAAAATCTGCATATAAAGCTGTCTGAACCAGACCGGCGACACAAGCTGCAAAAAAACCATACAAACAGCAGTAAGGCCCCACACCCCCCAAAGTAAATAAGACTATGTAGGGAAAAAAAAACCATTCGTCCTCAATGGTTCTCACATAACTTACCAATCCATCGACTGAAGTGTGGCTCTGTGAAGTAGCGGTAGATCCAGTTGAGAATGTACAATGCACGATAGGCCCTGCAGTATGAAACTTAACTTGTATCCCCAGATTCTTTTCTGAAAAGATGTCACAATCCAAGATGAACTTGGCACACAAATGAGTACAAGTATACGGTATACCATCTACCAATCTAACCTGGTCTAAACTGCTGTATCTGTTTATTTACTAGATTTCAAAATTTTCAGTATATTCAGCCTTCATTCAAGGAAGCAAGAATCAAAATCACACTTCTTTAGTAACCACACACTAACTTGGGGACCAATCTTAAAACCGCGTATGCGTAAAGGAAATTTTATAGTGTGAAGTAAAATATATATTTGCATCGGTGTCTCAGAATCTAACTTCTATACACTATTCCCACTTACCCGAGTCCCAACCATAGAAGTTAGATTCTGAGACATCGACGAGCAAATTCATCTTGTACACAAACGAACAAGCTACCGCTAGTAACCAGTTAGAAACCTCTTCACCAATCCAATTGCCTCTTCCCTTCTATCTTTCCTAAGAAGGGCCAACTTCATAACTTTCCGAAACGAAGGAAAGTCATGGTAAGGCCCTCTTTGCCAGAGTCCGGAAAGAAAATTTGCTTCACTAGCAAACAAGTCACATGCTTCATTCGTATATGCTTTCCCGATTACAACCTTCCCCTAAAGTTGAGGTCAGCATCCAATATATGAAATAGCATACACCCTTATAGTTTTTTCCGCAACAAGTATTGCTTTCTCAAATGGCATATGCCTCTCTTATGTGATAAAGTAGCTCTTCATTCTTCAAACCTCATATATTCTCAGATTTCGGCAGAGTTAATGCATACACTGGCAGAGATTTCACTAATGTGTTCATCTTGGTTTAAGATTAAATCTATACAACAGCGACTTAAGGAAACCTATTGAGTAACAAAATCAACTAAACTTCACATCATCAACAGCAATCAAATATTGAAACCTAACCACAAGATATCCTGAGTGTATAGCAAGTTAGGGACGGTACAGAGGAAAGAAATATATTTACCCAAGAAGGAACACATATTGCCCTGTCAAATTGTCCACATTTCCGCTTCGTTGTAGCAAAACTAACTGCGGAATAATCGAAACCGCCTCCAAGTATATCGAAAAAGCCCAGAGGACCTGAAAGTAGTTCCAATTCACCATTACAATCATACCCTGGTTCAGGCAAACCAATTTCAAACGAGACTAGATGCATCCAACAAGTCGAGAAGGTCGAAAAATTTGTCTCACCTCTGGAAACGTGAACTTCTCATTGACAAGCAGGGCGAGCAAAAAGCAGCCTGCTATAAGAAAATAATGGCGGAATGTATCGAGCTCTTGATCGTAAGAACGCTTCACCATTTTGTGCATCCGCATACACCAAACAATGGCAAGCGAGCTTCCAATAAACACAAGCTTCATCACAGTGTTATACACCGAAATAAAGTCCGTAAACAGGTTCAGGTACCGAGCCAGAAACACCAGCGCATAGAGCTCCTGAGTCTTAAGCGAAATTCCTAATCACAATTAAGCAACAAATCAATTTCCCAAAAGCCCAATTCACCAAACTAATAATCGCTAATGCATACAATTTCAAAGGAAATACACATAAAATTGATCCGGTTCCGAACATAAGAAAATCACAAAGTTGCTCTCTTTAACACTAAACAGATCAAAATAAAATCTGGGTTTGCATTACTGGGTAAAGTTTTCTACATTGAGCAAATTTAGGTGGGAACAAAGAAATTCAATTTTCCATCAAAACTTCCAGCGTTTTCTCAGGAAACAAACAGGGGTTTAGGAAAAATGGAAAATGGAAAGCGAGTAGGGATGAGGTGTGTAACCTGAGCATGATTTTGTAGCATAGATTTTGAGGAGGAGGACCAGAATACTGGCCAAGTGAGTCATGTCGCCAGTCAATCTGAAGACATTCATGGTCGAAAGCCAAGATTCTGTGCCCTGGATTTCAGCAGGAGAGAGAGAGAGAGAGAGAGAGAGAGAGAGAGAGAGAGAGAAGGAGAGTTGAGGTGGCAGGCGGAAACGGCTTCCCCTTTCAACAGACCCTCCACGATGTTCCCAGGAACGAATAAAGAGGGAGTTTGTCAGACATGCAGCTCGGACTTGGTGGAACCATCTCTCGTCCGTCCACGTAATCGTGCCAGCTGGATACACTAATGACGTGGCATCTTTCTTTCTTTGCAGACCCGTTTGACGTACATTGCGCTATGTATTAATGAAAACATTTTTGCTCAACATTCCAAAGTAGTAGTGATATTCACCTTGATTTAATCTATTTATTATATAAATTTAAAATTTTAAAATAATTTAGCTGTAATTAGTATGATAAGCATCACCATCAATTTAGGATGGTTGGAAAAAAAAAAATGCACTCATGCTTGTTCCATGATTATCGACAGCCTCGTCGAGCTGCTGGCGATGAATTCATCTAATTCACCGCCTGCTAAGTGTTGACTAACTTGATTAACCACCAAGTAATGTAATAATTGGACATTACTCTGTTGATTGATTAGATTCAAATGAAGTTGTTAATCTGGTTTGAAAATACATATATTGTGCGTTGTTGTCCAGGTGTTTTGTATTGACTTACTTAACTCAGTGGCTACAGTTGAAGAATCATGCAATTGGACATTGTTTTATAGATTGACCTACTTAACACAACACATACATTCACAAGTTGTTGTGAGTGTGAAACCCATGTCGGGAAATTAAAGAAATTTGAATATATAAGGGGTGGATTAGTCTCAACTTAACTTAAATTTAACTTAAGAATGGCTAATTTAACTTAAATTTTATTGAATTAAATCTCAATTGATCACTCATAAAAACTATTCATGGGAGAAATTTTCAACACAAGGTATTAAATGATGCACCAATATGAATGTGACTTTCTGGTGGAAGAAAGATTGGGCTGGGCCTGGTGTGTTAACCCATACCTTTCCTTTTTTTCATTTTGTTTTTACTAGTAATAAGGGAAAAACTAGAACTTTATTCGTTTTAATAAATGATATTATTTACATTAAAAATGTGGGAGAGTAGGCTAATCTTCATAATAGACAGACAATAATGTTGTTCAAATTCGCCTTTGGCGAGAATGAAACCTAAAACCTCTGACTTACAAATGAAGAGGAATACTATTAAACCGTAGTACTAAATGGCATAACCAAACTAGAACTCTAAAACAAAAATCTTGGTTTTGGGTGTCCAAAGAAAATTCAAGTGTGTTTGGGTGTCCAAAAAAAAAACCTCTTTCTTCACTCCATAATTCATATGTTGATGAGGTAAACTTAATATCAAGAAAACTACTTTTAAGAATCATACCAAACATGTAGATACTTGCACATATACAACGTGGAGTTGATCATAAGACCGTATAATGGACGAGAAAATAACTTCTAGAACAATTCTTGTTATCTAAAATAAAATGTTTAGCATCAAACTTAGCATCCAGTCGGGGTAACATTTAATCCATAGCCACCCCTAATAACTTTAAAAAAAATAAAAATAAAGGAGTGCAAGTTAGCCGTCGCAAAGATTCGCTTTGGCATGCAATTGAGTAATCATTACTTACAACAAATTTTGAGGAACTAGTTTGCGTATAGATTAGAGATTGCATCACTCCCTAAACCAAAAAAAATATGAAGCCTTGGAACACATGACGATGTTGTTGTCCCTCCGGAACTAGACATAAAAGGAGCTTTTCCAATAGATAAAAATGATGCTCTCCACCCTTTTCTCCCATCCAGTGCAAAATAAATAAAAATAAAAAGTTAAATTAGCCGTTCTCTTCATTTAGTATTACGATTTAATGATATTTCTTTTAACTTATAAGCGAAATGTCTTAGATTCGATTTTCGCCAAAGGTAAATTTGAACCAAATTATTATGGCTAGTCCAATATGAGGCTTAACCCACCCGCTCACCCCTTTCATATAAATACTATCGTATGTAATATAAAAAATTAAAAAGAAAACAAGTTAATCACAACAATTGCCCAAGTGGAAATGCGCGGACAAAAGCTTCCTAAAAAAAATAACATGAGGTCTTGAATTAGATCATTTGTTAGGTGTGAATCTACTTGATCGTGACGACAGGTAGGACGTGCAATTTTCAGCTAACCTTCTTTAGACCTGAAAGAGATGATAATCGGGGTGCAATTCCCAACTTATCTTCTCTAGGCTCAATTGTCCTCCTTTTTAAAAGAAAAATAAATAAAACTAAATAAAAAAGTTAGGAAGGCTTCAAGCAAAGTCAGCCGCACACTTGATAAACTGCTTTAATCAAAGATTATCTATTGGGCCATATATATGTTAACCATGTGACGACAATTTTGCTCCTGCTTTCCATAACGTTTTGTGTATTATGTGCCCCCCCTAATCATTTGCTTTGGAAGATAACGAAGTAATTTAATTATTTAATTACTTAAATTGTAATCAAGCACTTTCACTTTGGTGTCATCTGATTGATTTTAAGTTGGTCTAATTATTTAGGTTTGAAAATGATTTGCATTTGAGTTCTTAAAGCAGCAGTCAAAGATTCGAAAGGCCGTGGGGACACGCCGTTTGTAATCTATGGATTTCCTCATCATCTTCTTCTTGTATGTTATGGTAAAATTATTGGTGAAAACATATCCGAAAAGAAGAGATCATTTTGTATTTGTATTGTCGGTCGCACCTCAAAATACTATTTCCATAAATTTTTTCAAGGGGCCGGTGGTTGAAACAAGAACCAGATTAATGTGCACCCCGCATACACTATATGGTACGAATTAGATCACCAAACAAAAAGGTCATATGAACATGGAGTTCATGTTGCCTTTCAACTGCTTAAAAACCCACCTCTCTTTGCCTTCAAAACTTGCTTAGGCGGATCCACCTTGGCGCAAGGTGGGTCAGCTGATCCCGCCCGAGTTCAAAAATATTCCATAGAAGAGTTGGATGTAGTCCTTAAAAGTTTTTAGAGGCCCTTGACAATTTTTACAATTGTTTGATGAATTGCCTTTATGGGCACTGGGTAGGATAGTTGCTAGCCTCATGCATTTGTATGTGTTGCTATGGGCATCTGTCGATAAGCACACTCGGTATATGTTGGCATCTGTCTCCATGCTTGCTCAAAAGCTATTAACATCAGTTGATATGCATGCTCGAAAACTATTTGCATCTGTCCACAGACGTGTAATATAACTTGGCAAATGACCTCAAGAATACCTAAAGTTCAATGAAATACCAATTTGCATGCTCAACTTTTCAAAACATGTTGCACTTTACGTGTTATTCTTGCTGAGCCCCTAGTAATATTTCCTAGGTTCTTCTTTATTTTTGCTATATATCCATGTAATATGCATCATGATATATATATATATATATATATATATATTTGTTGATTTGTCTCTTGAACTTGTATGCGACTGCCAATTTCCTCTCTGAACTTTAATTTTAGCCAATTACCCCCTTGAACTTTTCAAATTAGCCAATTTCCCCTTTGAACTTTAATTTTAGTCAATTATCCCCTGAACTTTTATAAATAGCCAATTCACCCTTGGCATTAGATTTTAAAAACTTTCATCCAATTTTTCGTCCTTTTTGCCCTCATGTAGTTGTCATATGTTGTTTTTGTGATCAATATTGATGGAAAATTGGATGTAAAATTTTAAAATCTAACGCATTGGGGGAAATCGGCTATTTATAAAAGTTCCCCTGGGGGGGTAATCGGCTACAATTAAAGTTCAAGGGGGAAGTTGGTTAATTATAAAAATTTAAGGAAGTAATCGGCTCAAATTAAAGTTCAGGAACAAAATTGACAGCTCAATATAAGTTTAGAGGACAAATCGACAAATATGCCAATATATATTTATTTATTTATGTCATAATACACACAATGCATTATCGGGTGCCTGCAGGCACCACATATTGTGGTCCTGCCCTCCTCTTTTATTTTGTTTCACTTGTGAGAATCCAGAAATATATCACATGGACCGACCTCACACCAATATTTAAACCAAATATTGAAAATATATCTAAAGTCTTTGGTTTATATTCACCAAGTATTAAAACATGTTCCATTTGCACCATCCTTCACTAAATACCTTGGTCCCCTCCACTACATCACTCACCGCAATGGGGCCTTATATCATCTAATGTCGTAACAACTTCACCAACATCTCCATAAAATCCCTTACTAATCCACATCTGTTTTCGAAATTTCAAGTTCAATTATTCTATTCGCATTCACTTTCAACTTACACCCGAAAGTTTGAGTTCAATTTAATTTTCTCATTATCGCTTGTATCAAAAAAACAATACCCCATACAACTTTTCTTAACATGCACAAAAAAATTCAGGTAATTTTGTATTTTAGAGGAACATAAAATGTATTAAACAAGCACATTGGTCCCCTCCCCAACCATTATATAAAATCTCAGTGGCTACGAGAATGGAGACTTTGGATTTCATAAGAACTTCAGCAGCTCTGGCCATGGCCCCACTTGTTTTTTTTAAGGGGATCATCTGATGACTTTCTCGCGACGATCCACTTTTTTGAGAGTTTAGAAGACTCAGTCGAATGACGTAAATACCTAAATAATCTAGAACCCTATGTCAAATGACGTAAATACCTAAATAATCTAGAGCCCTTCTCTCTCCCTCCCTCTTTCAGACCTCTCGCAGTCGAATTGAGTCGAATGATGTTAATTGTATCTAGGATATTTCAAGAATAAAAATGGGTGAAGAAAGAGTATTAAGTATTTTTAACTTCCTACGATGAGTGAAATTACAAAGTGAGTGAGAAAATAAAATAATGAAATGGGTCTAGTAACACTATTTAATTATCATATTTGTTTGTAATGTCTAATGAAGTCAAAGGTCCATCAGGACCCCAATATGGTATTACAGTCTGTCCACTGGAAATTACTGTTTGTCTTGCGTTAAAAGATTCACTTGGATGACAAAAGGGGCAGAGAATCCTATTTAATTTACCCTTGTACAAGTAGGAAAGAAAAAAATAGTGCTATTCATATATATATATATATATATATATTTATTTATAATGTACTATTTTTAATTTTTAATTTTAAATTATCCGATAAAATAAATTGAAAAAAGTTAAACAATAAAAATTGATACAAAATATATGAATAACACCACTCAAAATAAATAATTGCTTGATGGAATATATTTACCTGCAGAGTTTCTATGCATCATTTCTACTTATCATCAAAAGGAAGAGAGAATATCCAAACATGAAATTTGAAGATCTTTGACCAATTTTAGTGAGAGCATCAACAACGAAAATTTTCACGGAAAACATGTTTAAAGTTTTCATGAGTTTTTCTGGATACTCTTAGCGATGGTATTGAGATAGTTAGTCACTTGCTCTAACGGGTTCTTCTATAAAAATAAAAATGAAATAGCGTGAGTTATCGTTTTTTTCCTCTAGTTTTATGTGACTACAAGGAGAAGTTTTTAGGTCTTCCATAACTAGATCATGTGACTGTTTAGTAGATAACACAAAATAGAGTCCATGGAAACAAAAAACATGAAAGACAATGTGTTTTGTGTTTATGAATGTACTACCTCGTGATCCGATCATTCAAATTTTAAGAATTTCTCCCACTTATGACATTGCACCTACTTGTCTATTTGTACATAGGGATTGTGGCTACGTCCCACAATATCACAAAAGAGTTTATTGGACAATGCACAAATGATTATTTAATTCAATCGCAGTCTATCTTTAAGCGTATCATTAAATAGACAAATGTCAATTTTAACTCTCGTGAGTCTCGATTTTAACTTCATCCAGTTCCTTCAACCAAATTTTGATAAGAAAACAAGTAAAGCAAGTTTTACCCGAAGTAGTGTAATTGATGAAGTAAATTTCAAAAATTGAAAACAAAACTGCTAAAAATTCTGTGACCCAAATAAGAAAAGTAATATATTTCATGAATATGACTTAAGAATCCCTTTAAATTAGGTTCAATAATTGGAACTGGAAGCCAAATTGAGTCAAAATTACAGTGTCAACTTTAAATCATTCAAAATTTTTAAGGAAAATACCAATTTAAAATCTCTGCAATTTTCCCACCCGCTATATTTCAACGGCAGGGGAATTGTTGGTCCCCCCAATTTCAAAATTTTGATACAGAAAAAGTAAATAATTCAAGAAATAAAAAAAATAAAAGAGAGTTTGGTCTGCATGCTCAAACAAACGGACTCACCGCTTTATTTGCGATGTGTTCTCTGTTTGCAGAGGTGTGTCTCTCTGTCTGTCTGTGACGGATCTCTCTCTCTCTCTCTCTCTCTCTCTCTTTCTCTCTCTCTCTCAACTCTCAACTCTCACTCTCTCATTTTTCTCACTACCCTCTTGCTGCTGACCTCTCTCTCTCTCTCTAACCATCTCTCTCACTCTAAAGTTGGTTGCTTTGAAAGGGAAAGGGCATCGTGAAGTGCATGTGAAGCTCGGTGGGAGATCTGGGTGGGGGACTTAATGATGCAAACGGTTCACTGCCTTTTCTGATTTCAGGTGATTGGAGTGATTCCTTCTTTCCCTTTCAGCTTTTCCCCTTCCTTTAATTAGTTTTTCCTCCTTTTGGATGTTACTTCATGTTCTTTCTATCACAGCAACAGCCATGGTGCTTTGGTTGCTTCTGAGCTTTCTCCAAATGGGTTTTTTTTAGTTGGAAGTTTTGGGTTTTCTTTAATTGATGCATTAAATTTCAGCTGTGTTTTTTGGTGGCTGTTTCTGCTTGTTCTGGGGTTCCATTTGGGTGGGATGCTTTAAAGGTTATGTCTTTGTTGCTGTTTTGATGAGCTGAGGGGATTACGGAGTTGTTCGTCCGGGTGTCGCTGTTGGGTTCGTTGCCTTTCAGTGAGAAATTATGTGTTTTGAGGGGTTTGCTGTTTGTGGAGGGGATGGCGGCGTGATCATTCAAAATGATGTTGTTTAATTTGAAATCGAATGTTATTTTCGTGTTGGAGGATCTTTGATTGATTGAATTTTGGCGGCTTTTCCGACCAGTTAGTGGGGGGATAGCATTGGTGTACATTGAGGGATTTTTGTTGATTTTATGCTGCCATTGTTGCGGAGATTCGGCTGGTATTAAGTAATCATGCGAAACGTGTTTGTTTGTTTCATTAATTCAAAAGAGATTCTGCTATCGGACACGTTGACGGTCTGATCATGACCAGGGCTGTTCGAGATAGGATACTCAAGGATGCGAATGGTGATATTAGTGATCATCTGCGCAACCACATTCATTTGACAAATTGCATTCACTTGAAGAACCATATGCACAAGCGAAGCCCCATATTGGCTGACAGGTCACTTATGAGGGACCTTGTCGTCCTTCAGAGGTCGCGATCTCTCAGGGACCCTTCTGCCAGTCCTCCCTCATGGCATTCGCCTTCCATTCTTGACATGCTTTCCAGAAAAGGTGAAAATGATGCCTTGGTGCGTGAGGGGAGGAGGTCAGTAGGAAGTGAGTATCGAAGGGAAGCCAGGAGGTTATCGGCAGGTTCTCCACCTTTGGCAAGTTTAGTGACACCAAAAGTTGCTCCACGCGAGGCTAATGATGGCAATGGCGGTGTGGCCGGAATAAGTGAACATGGCAGCAAGAGTGGAGTTAAGGATGGTAGGAAAATTAGGAGAGAAGAATCTAGTCAGAAGAGTAATAGGAGTAATATTTTGGGTGGCAATGAGGAACCTCCGCAAGACCACAATGATAATGATTTGACCCATGAAGCTCTTTCTGGAAATTCAGAATCCAAAAGTAGAAAAAGTAAACAAAAGGGAAAGCTCACTCAAGGTGCTCAAATGAAGACTCTCTCTGAGCAGTTGAATGATGTTAGGATGGATAGCGACGATGTAACGTCCTCTGATATCCACCTACCTGGAAGACGGTCCCAACAGGAAAGAATCGCTGAGGAACCGGAGGTCAGCGTTCGGGGATATTGCAGTGGACTAAGTAGGGTAAAAAGGCGGAGATTCAGAGGTGCAAGAAGAAGTCGTGCTTCTGTAGCTTCCAGAGACTTTGGAGCTCAAAATGGTTTATCTGTGGCTTCTAATTCATTAGCTCAAGGGTCAGCTCACCGAAAGTATCACATGGAACAGGGAGCAGATGAGTATGGTGAGCAAAATGTCACAAGGGCTCCTAGAAATGGGTGTGGGATTCCATGGAATTGGTCTAGAATCCATCATAGAGGTAAAACATTCCTCGACAATGCTGGAAGGAGCTTTTCTTGTGGTTTATCTGATTCAAGATTTAAGAAGGGTGGTCTGGCTGCCCATGGTAGAGATATTTCTGACATGCCCGTGACATCTGATAACTCGAGCATTTCTACTAAATCTGAATCTGAGGCACTGCCTTTACTAGTTGAAGCATCTGGATCACAGGCAAGCTCTGACAATGCTGGTTGGGTACATGACTATTCTGGTGAACTTGGTATTTATGCTGATAATTTATTGAAGCATGATGTCGGTTCTGACTATGCTTCCGAAGCTAGATCTGGTGATCACCGCAAATTAAGGGGGCACCGCCGGCGTACGCACCAAAATCTGACACAAAAGTACATGCCCAGAACCTTTAGAGATCTTGTGGGCCAGAATTTGGTGGCACAAGCTCTTTCAAATGCTGTCATGAAAAAGAAAGTTGGGTTGCTATACGTGTTCTATGGTCCTCATGGCACAGGGAAAACCTCATGTGCTCGCATATTTGCTAGAGCTCTAAATTGCCATTCTGTCGATCATACCAAGCCTTGTGGCTTTTGCAAGTCTTGCATCGCTCATGATATGGGCAAGAGTAGAAATATAAAGGAAGTTGGGCCTGTTAGTAACTTCAACTTCGAGAGCATTGTGGACCTACTTGACAATGTGATTGTTTCCCAGCTGCCATCACAGTACAGAGTGTTCATCTTTGATGATTGTGATACGTTGTCTGCTGAGTGTTGGAGTGCCATATTGAAGGTCATTGATCAAGCACCCAGACATGTGGTTTTTGTCCTTGTCTGTTCAAGTCTTGATGTTTTGCCTCACATAATCATATCCAGGTGTCAAAAGTTCTTTTTCCCTAAGCTAAAGGATGCGGATATTATTTACAGTTTGCAATGGATTGCAACCAAAGAAGATCTAGAAATTGATAAGGATGCACTGAAACTTATTTCGTCAAGGTCGGATGGTTCATTGAGGGACGCTGAGATGACTCTAGAGCAACTGAGTTTGCTTGGCCAGCGAATCTCCGTTCCTCTTGTTCAGGAACTGGTAAGTTCTTCGCTGTTCTTTCCTGTTCCTCCAGAATCGCTATGGTTTACTTGTATTTATATATAATGCCTCAATGCTGATTAAAATGCTCGAGCAATTGCGTCTTGGTTGAGGATCCCTATTTTCTGTATTACTGTTCCCAGCACTTTATTTTTCTGTCATTTCTTGAAATGGGATGTTTTAAGTTTTCTTCTTTTAGATTATTAGCATGCGAGCAGTGCCGCTTAAGTATCCCTTTGCGGTAAAAATATTAAGGTGCTGCATTTTCTGCACCTCTTTGCCTATATGTTTTCTTATCACAGTTGCTCGTAACAAATTCCTTTTGTATTCCTTCCTATTTTTGCTTCATGTATGGCGTTACATGTAATATGCAATTTCCATATAAAGATAGAGGAATGCTTTTGAAACCAGCATGATATCGTAATACAATTACGTTTGCTCTTGTTACTTTAGATGGACTACCTGAAGATTTTGACTATGTTTTGCAGGTCGGGCTTATCTCTGATGAGAAATTGATAGATCTTCTTGATTTAGCATTATCGGCAGACACAGTTAATACTGTGAAGAATTTGAGAATGATAATGGAAACTGGTGTTGATCCATTAGCCTTGATGTCACAACTAGCAACGGTAATTACAGATATACTTGCTGGCAGCTATGATTATAGAAAAGAAAGGCGTAGAAGGAAGTTCTTTCATAACCAACCATGTGAGTTGAAAAATTTACTAGATTAATTGAGTAATCCATTTTTTCATTAATAAATGATGTCAACGATGTTCATATTCTGTTTCCAAATATCTGTAACTGTGCATTTCATACAATTCATTTTTCTTCCTTCAGTCTTCACCGTAATTTTAACGTGCTTGAACCACTTTTGGTTATGTGTTATGCCCCTATGGAAACCGCCTTAAATAGACATTGAAAACCCTTGCCCTTTGAAATCAAATGGCTAATTCCTGTTGATTCTTGCCTTTTTTGTGACACTTTTTTAGTCAACTGAAAAACGAATTAACTGGTTGCAGTATCGAAGGAAGACATGGAGAAATTGCGTCAAGCTTTGAAAACTTTATCTGAGGCTGAGAAACAATTGAGGATGTCAAATGACAAGTTAACATGGCTAACAGCTGCACTACTCCAACTTGCTCCTGATCAACAGTATATGCTGCCTAGTTATTCTGGAGACGCAAGTTTCTTTCACAGTCCCTTGGCCTTAAATAATGTGGGCGGAAGGAATGCGGTCAGGAAAGATAGTGTACAAGGTGGGATGCCAAATTATGAGAAAGGTCTGCCAACTAATGTTAGAAATTCTGTAAGTTCTGGGAAAGGTATGATTTCAGATAGAAAACGTCATGCTGCATCGGGTATGGCTTCTCAACAGACGGCCACAGGCTCTGCTGAAATGGTCAGGGTAAATGGGAAGCAAATCCATGGCAAAAGCCATCAAGGAATTGAAGAAATTTGGTTGGAGGTGCTTGAGAAAATTCCGTATAATCGAATTAAAGAATTTTTGTACCAAGAAGGGAAGCTGACCTCAGTCAGTTTTGGTGCAGGTATGCAATAACATATCTACTTATAAACGTGTGCATACACACATTTATCCTTTCGTGATTTATGTCAGTCACCTACGAAATACCGGTAGCAGTGGTTTGTAGGGTTTGGGTTATGGATCCTTAGACATGGACACAAAGTTGAATTAAGTACATGACATTTTATCTTTCAGAAACTTGCCAAGAACTCTCAATTTGCTCCGATGCCACTACTTTTCCGTAATGAGATGATTTATATGCTTAAAGTGAATTGATCATAACTATTCTAATCAAATATCAACACATTAGTAATCCTTTGACATGTTTCCCTTCTTTTGCAGCTCCCACTGCGCAGTTGATGTTCTCTTCGCATATGACTAAATCTACCGCAGAGAAGTTCAGAACGCAGATTTTGCAGGCATTTGAGATTGTTCTAGGGTCTCCCCTGACAATTGAAATTAGATGTGAATCAAAAAGAAATAGTAAAGAATGGGCTCAGATGCCTATTATTATACCAGCTTCAAAGGATGGTTCATCCCATATTAGAGATGAAAATGCAGTCACCACCGATTCCCAGCTCGTGGCCCATGATACCCGTGAATTGGGCACGAGTGAAATTGTTGAAGTAGCTGCTTCTCCTAGGGAAAGCAAGGGTGGCGGTCAAATGCATAACCAAAAGAAATCAACCATGGCGATAATTCCAGAAAAACAACAAAGTCAGAATCAAAGCATTGTCAGGAGCAAGGTGTCCCTTGCACACGTAATTCAGCAGTCAGAGTCGCAACGCAGTGGATGGTCACAACACAAAGCTGTTTCCATTGCTGAAAAGCTCGAACAAGATAATTTGTAAGTAACGCAATTCCGTTTACTTCATCTTCTCGTTTCAAGTAACTTGTAAGTGAGGACATATAGTTGGTTATTTCATAAGCTTCAATATCTTATGCTCCTGATTAATTCTCTTTTATTTGAAATCGTACTGATTCTTTCCAAACCACAGGAGACTGGAATCTCGATCGAGAAGTTTGCTTTGCTGGAAAGCATCTAGACTAACTCGTCGAAGGGTAATTTTTCTAAAATCTCACAGTATTCTTGCAATGAAATTTCTGAGCATGCTGACATTGCTCGTGACATAATATGCAAGGCCCGGGCCTTACTCGTCATTTTTAGACCTAAAGTTTACTCCTCATGCCATACAACTTAGATATACAATTCTATGAAAACGCCGTTGATGGAGAAAATGAATACTAACTAAACACTACTTATACAATGCTCGGGTCTATCGTTGCATCATTTTTAATCGCCATGGTGGTCGATTTGAAGATGAAACTTACGAATGTGTTTCACATGCAGCTTTCGCGGTTGAAGATAAGGGCACGAAGACCGCATTCGTTACTGAAGCTTGTGTCCTGCGGAAAGTGTCTGTCTTCAAGGTCTCCAAGGGTAGCATAAGATAGAAATAGTTTTGGCTATAGCTATAAAGGGTCTATACAACCTCATCTGCATTTCTTGTATTTAGCCATTTTCATTCAGTTCACTAGCTCAATTTATTTCCCTTACATTGAATAAAAGTGATATTTCATGAAAAGATGTAGGGAAACCTTTTTTTTTTTTCTTCAAACTTTTGCAAGTTTCGATTTACTCTTACTATTCCTTCCTCGAGTACTACTATGCAGACCAATTTTTTAGACAAAATTGCTAAGGGGACTCTTCATGAACTTTCCATCGTTTTACCATTTCACATCAATTTTTATGCTAACCTTATAAAACAATGTGCCAAAAGCATGAGATGGTAGAGAGTATGGAGTCTCATTTTTCAAAGTCCTCTTAGCATTCTCAATTTACAAATCATGTGATGTGCTACTAAATAAGAAATAAGCACGTGAATCAATATCTAAGTAATAATACAATTATCAACAACAACGTAATAATACAATTATTAACAACAACGTCATGTTGTTTTAGAGCTATCGGTTTGTTAGGCTCTCGTCAGCCCTATGGAAAATCGAAAATTTTGAAATTTGATTAAAGTCAAAATTCTTTCTGTTTGCACAAGCGATGTAGGGGAGCAAGTGGACGCCAAAACGTCACTGCAGAAGTAAAGGCTTTTAAGCAACTAATAAACATATTTAAACGAACACGAATCTTGATTATAATAAATTAACTGTTTTCGTTAAGCACGATTCTTAAAACGACAAACAATTGGTCTTTTAATTGTTTGTATATAGTTGTTTTGATTGAACCCTACTTCTACTCCAAAAGCGGTATGAAGAGCTGTTATTTTTTGTAGTATTTGTCAACGGTTCTGGTATGAATCCATGGATTCTCGAGTCGCAGTCGTTTTGTTCGGCATCACTCTCTCTTCCCCTCACTTAAATTAATGCTTAATTCTTGACACAATTGGCGTTTGGTCAAGTAATGGGCAATATTATTATTATCTTTCAGTCAGTCACACTTTCAAACTCCGTGTTCGGTCTGTTTGAATTTGGTATAAGAGATGAATCACAAACGAGCAATTTTTCCGAGTCGGAAACACGGCCCGGTGTATAATGCTTGATTACTCACTTCTCATATAATTCTTTCAATCTTTTTTCATTTTAGAATAAAAGCCGAAACCTTTTCTCCCTTTGTTTTCCTTTTGTTTATGTTACTGTCTAGAAAATTATGGTCGTAATTAGCTTCATTTCTACCACGTGTTTTTTCTCATTTTGACATGACGATATTCTAACTTATTGTCACATCCCGTCCGGGGCGGATCACTTCCTGGGATTGCTCCACCACCATAGCACGATATTGTCCGCTTTGGGCTTACCATTCCCTCATGGTTTTGTTTTTGGGAACTCACGAGCAACTTCTCATTGGGTCACCCATTATGTGATTGCTCTAGCCCCCTTCTCGCTTAATTCAGAGTTCCTACGGAACCCGAAGCCAGTGAGCTCCCAAAATGCCTCGTGCTAGGTAGGGATGAGAATATACATTTAAGGATCACTCCCATGGGAGATGTGGGATGTCACATTATAGTCTAACTAGAAGAGAGGAGAATTCGAATAAGTGCCATCGAGACAGCATACGGTTTTAGCCAACTATTTCATTTTCTTCAAGTAACGAGAAAAAACTTAGGCCATCTCTAATCGACCCGGTCAAAGGGTCATAGGGCTAAAAATAGCTTAGAATGACACGAAAACCGTTTCCAACCGAGGGCTAAGTCAAAGGGCTTGTGGGCCCCACCATGCCCAAACCCCCAAATCAGGTCAGCATGTTGGCCATTTCCAGCCATCCAGCCAGCCAGCCCTCCAACTCAGCCAATTTGAATGCCAACAGCTGCTGTTAGGTTAATGTTGGAATTAGAATATTTTTTTTTGGACGAAATTAAAAACAAAATTCTAATTTTTTTCTATAAATACCTACAACATTGAAAATTGAAGACAAAAAATGTCATGTAGATAAGAATCCTATCTAAAATTTGCACAACCAATTATATCTCAACACGTGCCACTCGAAATCCTATCCGAAAAATTATTAAGATTACATAAAGATAAGAAATCTGGAGTGTAACTCACTTTAGCGACACGTGACACTCGAAATCCTATCCGAAAAATTATTGAGATTACATAAAAATAAGAAATCTGGAGAGTTACTCACAATAACGACACGTGTTACTCGAAATCATATTAAAAAAATTATTGAGATTATATAAAGATAAAAAATTCAGAGGCTTATTCATTTGTCACAAGTGACGCTCAAAATTTGTCCGAAAACCTTATTTTAATATGGTAGTTTAATTTAAATAACCATATTAATTTAATTAAAATAATAAATTATGTTTGGCCTATGGCCTTTTGGCCCTCTCGGTTTGAAGATGGTTTTTTGTCAAATGACTATGTTTGGCCTATGACCCTTTGGCCCCCTCGGTTGAAGATGATTTTTTGTCACAGGGCTATGTTTGGCCTATGACCCTTTGACTCCCTCGGTTGGAGATGGTATAAATATGGTCTAGCACTGTTCATTACAATATAATTTCTTACAGGGCTAGAGGGCTAAGGGGAGCCTTTTGACCCTCATGGGAATGGAGATGACCTTACCACTCAGTGTAAGGTGTAAAAGAAAATTTTAACCTTTATATACGTACAATCATCTAAAAAATGAGAAGATTGATAATATTGCGTGACCATATTGTGAAGTTATTGTTTATATACTTTTCATTTAAATTGTGTTGAAAGATAATCTTGAAATGATTAGATTTTGAAACTAATTTCAAACTTGCATTTAAGGTTCCGAGTTTGATTTCTCCTACTCAAGTATTACTCATATTTAAAAAAAGAAAAACTGATTTGAAATTTTATACGTACATTATTAAAGAAGGTATTAGGTGTTGGATATAGAATGGTCAAAATTACTGAAAAATGCCACAAAATCATAGTTTAATAATGAAAAATCAAAATCCAAAGCTCCAAACTTTTGACCCAAAATGAAAACGAAAGCCATGGAACATATATTTTTTATTGTTAAAATTTCTAAATCCTAAAAAGATATTAATCCATTGTTTAGATAATATCACCACCAACTAAGATGGCAATCTGATTGTTTTTGTGCATGTCATGTCGATTTTATGTAACTCGATATAAAATTTTATCCAAAACATAAACAATTCTTATTTTTTTATGAACCATTGTCATTCTTAGTCATACATCTACTGGATTATATATTCGTGCAAGTGATAAATAGTAAAGGAACTATCTTAAAAATAACTATCTAATGGACTCTTTTAAAAGTTACTTTATATAGACTCTCTGCCATTTCACTGGAGTCTCACATTTCCTATCAAAAACTAACTTATTAATGACGCAAAAACACCTGATAAAAATTAAATTATCATTTTTTTTAGGTTCTGATAATTTTTTTTTTTAAATCTCTGCAGTCTGAGCACAATTTTGTATTTTCACTTTTGTTTTTTAAAAACAAAAAAGTAACAACCGGTGACAAGCCACTATTATTCATCTATTTCGAAAATTGAAAAGACTCACAGAAGTATTTCAACCTCTCCTAATCACAAGTCTAACTTTCACACCAACAACAGATTTTCAATCCAAAATCTCTAATTTTTTATTTAAAAAAAAAATCTCATAATCCACCCCTCACTGTTGCAGGGTGAGTCTGTCTGTTGTTTCTGCTTAGTCAACTTGTGTGTTGGACGTTTTCGTCAGAGTAAAAAATTTGCCAGCGTGGACATAAAACGCAGGCTATTTGATGCCCAACTAATAATATTAGTATTAATATTATCCAAATAATAACCCCCAAAGTTCAACGCGCCTAAAAGCTGCGTGGCCCCCACATCTTTAAGTAGTCAACCCTTGAATCAAAAGTCCGATGCCAGTGCTTTACTTCGAGCAAAGCAATCATGCAATACTCTTGCAATTACAGTTTTCTCCTCGTACCCACCATGCTACTCCGTTCAAATCTTGAAGCGTCACGAATACGGTCTAATATGTCAAATGTTATAATATAAGTTGAGAATTACTTTTTCAAGTGTCCTCCACTTACTAATGCATATGATGTTCTGAACACACTAAAAAATGATCATCCGTTAGATTAGAAGTAGATTCTATTGTCTCTTTGGTCCTCCTCCATACCATGTGCTTTTTGGCCACCAAAGAATCAACTTACATGTACCTACAATTGTAGAGTGTACACCATTCATCAAGGTAGGACAAATGTGAAAAGAAAAAAAAATTATGAGAATATATACGATCAACATTTCAAGTTCAAAAGTCAATGTTGTTCTTGTCATTCGAATGAGATGTTCAGTTGTGTCCAGATACAACCATTTAGAACTTACGACTTAGGGTTTGGTTTTTGAATTTTGGAATCCTGACTCTATAGGTCATAATTGAAAAAGAAATCTTAGAAAAACACGTAAAGACAAAGTACCACTTGAATAAAGAGAGATTTGAACGCGAAAAGAATTTGCTTCCGTTTGATCCTCTTACGTATGCGAAATTTAACAACAAATGCTTTTTTTTGTGTTTGTCAATTCTTACTTCATTTGATAAGACAATTACCATATTCTAGACTGTATACGTGCTGCAATTGCAAATCTACGCAGATAACAATCCTAACAACGTCCACATAAAATTGATATAAAGTGGTGGGTGATGACGCTATGTGATAGGGAAATTTAGGGTGATCGCAAAAACTGTGGGCTTCAACTGGCAGTTTGAAGGAAAGGAATCCCAAAAATGGCAGCCAAATTCAATGAGAAATTGTGTTCTTCACGTAAATAATGGGACACTGCACAATGACTCATCTACACCTCAGGATAAGATCTAAATCAATAATACGACACATTAATCTTAAATTTTCTATCTAACATTGATTAGTTTTGAAAAACTCCGAGGAACCATTTTGGCGTTTTACATTTGAAAAAAATGACTTTTGTGATACGATGTATTATTACCGTGACTTCTTGTGTCACTAATGCAATACTAAGTTTCTTTTCATACGATATTAATACCATTAAGTCATTGGCAATCATGTTTTCTTGAATCCTATGGTCTTAGAAACTTGTGGACTAACTCCCTTTCGATCTTAATACAACGCGGAAAGAAAATAATTGTTTAATTCAACCTTATTGTTTTACTTTTTTTCTCCGCTATTAGATTGATCAAACGATAAAGAATTATAATTTTACTAAACGGTAAAATTCTAAAAGAACGAGAATAATATTATTAACACGAATCACAACCTGAAGAATATACATGTAACATAGAGGTTCCTCTCCCACCTCGGAGTCCCTGTTATGGTGGATGACTTCATAAGAATCCAAAGTCCAAAGAAGTAAGTAAACTGGAAGAAATCGCGTGTCCTTTTTGGTCACGGAAACCAGCGGCAATGCCAACAACAACAAAAACAAGAAAACTTTAAGCTTTTGTTGTTGTTTAATTTAACGAAAAATTATATTTTTATACTAAAAAGTCAATCTTTATACTATTTATTTTATTTTTTATTTTATTATTATCGTTAAATTAAAAATTTTTAATTCATTTTTATTAATTTTTCTCATAAACAGAAAGGAAATGTGGACATTGGGCATCCATATTATTGCTGCCTGCTGCTACAGCATCGAACGCTGCACTGGAATCTCTCCAAAATATTAACTCATATTTTCGATTCAATTGAATCCTCTCTCTCTCTCCTCTCTTTCTCTCTCCTCTCAGTCAAAGCCCCTCCTTTCCTAGAAATTGGTGGAACAAAATATAAAGAGGGGAGAAGACAAACACTAAAGTCCTCCTCCTACTTTTCGGAAATCCACCGAGTCCTCCGAGTCGCCCGGGTCGGCTTTTGCAACGCGGAATCGTCCCCCACCATTTATACAATTTCCCAAACAATCCCATTTCATTTCCTTCGAAGATTGTACAAAACCGCCAATCAAAGCCAGAGGCTTTGGATTCGTCGAGGATATTTGACTCTGCCCAGTTGCTTGTTTCTTCAAAATCTTCATGGCTTCGGCGGCGATATTCTCATCGATGCGCCGGCGGAGGTCACCTTCCCTGGAGGCGTTTTTAGCTCCGGTTGACCTCTCTGACGTGGCCCTTGTACAGACCCTTGTTTCGGTCACCGCCGAGATAGTTTCCTCCTTCTCAGACAAGTCTTTCTCCTTCCAGCGGCGGAATTCGAGGTCGCTGGTGCGGAAAGTCGAAATCTTTCTCGTGCTCTTGGAGTATCTGAGGGACTCCGGGGCTGCTATGCCATGGACGGCGGTCATCTGCCTGAAAGAGCTCTACTTGCTGCTATACAGATCCAAAATACTTCTCGATTACTGCGCCCGGTCAAGTAAGTTGTGGCTTTTGCTTCAGAACCATCCAATTTCCGGCCATTTTCACGATTTGAATCAGGAAATTTCGACCCTTTTGGACGTGTTTCCGATGGAGGACGTCGAATTGGGGGAGGACGTGAGGGAACAGATTGAGCTCCTGCAGCGACAGGCCAGGAGGGCGATGCTGTTCATCGACAAAGGAGATGAAGAATTAAGGGTTCAGTTCTTTTCGTTCCTTGACGAATTCGAGAAGGGCCGGGTTCCTGACTCGGCCGATTTGTGGTTGTTTTTCGTTGAAAGATTGGGGATTCGAGACGCCAAGAGTTGCCGGCACGAAATCGAGTTCTTGGAGGAGCAGATTGTGAACCACGAAGGTGACGTTGAGCCCACCGTTTCGGTGCTTAATGGGTTTGTGGCATTCACTCGGTATTGCAGGTTTTTGCTTTTCGGTTTCGAAGAAGACGAGGTTGAATTGGGGATTGGGAACAATCAGAGGAAGCCCCGAAAAGGGTTGATTGCTCAGGAGATTGCGGAGACTTTTATAACGATTCCGAAGGACTTTTGCTGCCCCATATCATTGGATTTGATGAGAGAGCCAGTGATCATTTCGACAGGACAGACATATGATCGGAGTTCAATTTCGAGGTGGCTGGAAGAAGGGAATTGTACTTGTCCGAAAACAGGACAAATGCTGCCCAGCACTCGCCTGGTTCCGAACCGGGCTTTGAGGAATTTGATCATGCAGTGGTGCACTGCTTATGGAATTCCGTACGACCCTCCAGAGTCTGCATATGCATCAGCAGACAGCTTTGCAGCTGCTTCTCCCTCTAAGGCTGCTGTTGCAGCCAACAAAGCGACCGCGGGGCTTCTCATCCAACGGCTGGAGGATGGATCACCGTGCGCACAAACTATAGCTGCTCGTGAAATTCGATTACTGGCAAAAACAGGAAGAGAAAACCGCGCTTTCATTGCGGAAGCTGGGGCAATTCCCCATCTTTGTAAGTTACTCTCGTCTCCAAACTCTGTTGCCCAAGAGAATTCTGTGACTGCAATGCTCAACTTATCGATATATGATAAAAACAAAAGCCGAATTATGGACGAAGAAGGGTGTTTGGGGTCCATTGTTAATGTTCTGAGGTTTGGGCACACGACTGAGGCGAGGGAGAATGCTGCAGCAACTTTGTTTAGTCTATCGGCAGTTCATGACTATAAGAAGAGAATAGCGGACGAGGAAGGGGGAATCGAAGCTTTGGCAGGATTGTTGAGAGAGGGTACCCCAAGAGGAAAGAAGGATGCTGTGACAGCTTTGTATAACCTGTCAACTCACACCGAAAATTGCATGAGAATGATAGAGGCTGGGGCTGTTACAGCGCTTGTAAGTGCATTGGGAAACGAAGGGGTTGCTGAGGAAGCAGCTGGTGCATTGGCATTGGTTGTCAGGCAGCATATTGGGGCAAAAGTGGTGGCGAAAGAGGACATGGCAGTGTCAGGTTTGATAGGGATGATGCGTGGTGGGACTCCAAGGGGTAAAGAAAATGCAGTTGCAGCTTTGCTCGAGCTGTGCCGAAGCGGTGGAGCTGCTGCAACTGAGATGGTAGTTAAGGCTCCAGCTTTGGCAGGGTTACTTCAGACGTTGCTTTTTACTGGTACAAAGCGGGCAAGAAGAAAGGCAGCTTCTCTTGCTAGAGTGTTCCAAAGGTGTGAGAATGCTGCAGCAATGCATTTTGGTGGTCTCGGCGTGGGATATGCACTTGCAGGTAACTCAGCTGCTAATAGGGATTCGAGTTTCGTAGGTGATGTCTCCGTGCCGCTGTCCATTTCCGTGCCTGTTTTGTAGTGGTAACATCAACCCTAGATTTATAGTCTTCCTTGCTTATATGTGTTCTTCCCATTTTTGTTGGAAATATTTACACATTCTTTCATTGAAATTGGAGGTCATAAAGAAGTTACAGGGGTATCGTATTTACTGTGATTTTAGTGAATACTTTGTGTTGTCGAGCTTCTAGTGTAAGATCAGTATACATTGTAATGTTGAATGATTTGGCAAACGAAAACAGAAAGTGTTCAGAAAAATTGCAAGACCATTACAATTACATTGATAAACTGCAGTTTGAGGTGTTGTTTCGACGGTCTGAACAAATACTCTGTTTAAGTGCCTTATCTCACTAAGTAGGGTTGCCTATGAATTCTAGAATGCTGTTGCGCTCTGTTTTGGGTTAAGTCTTCCATTAGCTCCAAATACTGTTTTGTCTTCTGAATAGGGACGTACATTGTAATGCCATCGGAATTCTTCTGAATTTGATGCTAGGAGTCACATTTGAAGTTTCTGCCTAATCCTTATGTACTCAAATTGGAGCCATGAAATGTCACATTTGAAGTTTGATCTAGACTGAGAATGCAGAGACTGATACTGTTACTATTACATCTAATAAATAATGATAAATTCACATGCAAATACGGAGGGCCTGTTCAAGACCTTTAACAATAGTTAAAAGCGCTTACCGACAATAAAAAATACTTCTGATTACGTTTGGTGCAAAAACTTAAAAGCGCAAAGGGATAATACCTTTCAAGTCGCATGCATTTGAATATTCAGAAAGTGAAAGTCATTTGATGTTTCTGTTACTTTAAGATCCATACCGAGTAGGATTTTCTCTCCGTTCCAATTCCTTCCCCTACCCTCTTCTCCTTTCTCACTCTCCTCTTATCTCTCTATAAAGTCAACACAAAATGTTGACATAGTATAATCGTAACCGTTCAAATAAGAGTAGACTGAAAAGGAGGAGAATTTGGACGAGAGAGAATTCTACTCTCATATTTACACGCGGTAGGCAGCTTAGTTGTTGAAAGGTCTGAAGAACTTTATGGAAGAGTGTAGGGGAAAGGGATGAAGATATTTCCTCATTGGGGAACTTTCTGGAGACTAGAATTAGTGGTTATTCGTCCGTGATGTAAGAGTGGACATAATTTCTTCATTCAATTGTTTGAATGACCAAATGCCAGGTTTGGTGAGGTTTCGTCTATGCCATGGATTCTTTTCAGCCAAGCATTAGTCACACAGTCAAGCGTCACATCACTATTCCGATGCACTCTTTATTCTTTCCGGATCAGGATCCTCCCTGACCTTAAAAAACTCAGCTTGCTGAGCAGACAATCGTAGCAGTTGAAATTTGATCCAACAGCTGCAAACAGAGGACTTACTAAAAGTTATAATAATTGTAACCGTTAGATCAAATTTCAACGGTCACGATTGCCTGCTTAGCAGGCTCGGTTTTTTAGGGTCAAGAGAGGATCTTGATCCATTCTTTTCTAAACAAGACTTCGCTGCTAAAAGAGCTGATAACCAATCAGGCGAGGACACGTGTCCAATTTTTGATTTTTTTTAATCAAAACTCGGACACTCTCAATTATACAATTGGATTCGAGTGTCGGAATCCTATTGTTTTCGTTGAGTTGTTTCGAGCACCTTGGGTGAGATAAAGCTTGGAAGATGTAATTGGCTTCTTTTTTAACCTATCTTTTAAGAGAATATGCTTGGATGGGCGTTACACAACCACTGAAGTCTGTTGGAAAATTCCACTTGGAAGCAGAATCTTGTCTGTAATCGAGAGCTTTTGTAATGGCAACTGTGTGTAGTGGAGGAGGAAGCATGCCTTTCACTAAGGCAATCCCACCTACTTATTACTATCGGATTGAAAGGAAGGGAACGTAATCAAAGCTGATGCACCAAAAGGCTCCATTTATTTTGTGGTTAGAGGAAACGGTACTTTAACAAGGTTGTCTGATTAGGTCAATTTTCATATTGAGTAAAATCAAATAAGATTCAAAATACAGCAAATCTCATGTTTTTTGTGAAAAGCACTTACAGATTACGTGATAAGACATCCTACCGAAGTTTTTCTGGTCGAGGCCAAATCAAAGCAGTTGCATTAGTAATGATGGTTTCTAATGATAAATAGCACAACATCCATATTGCTTACAGCTTATACCCCATTTTCTTGGTCCCCTTTCATATTAAACAAATGAAAAAAATCACCGCTTATGGACAAGATAATAATAAAAAATAAAACTGATGGGCTAGGTTTTAAAGGAGTTGCTCAACTTGAACTTTATTGGGTCCCAATTAAAAATCCAAATAGAAGTAGCAAATTAATTCATTGGATTGTTAATGGATACTTGTTAAAATTAGTTTAATTTGATATCACTATAATATAGAAATGAGATTAGTAATGATGATGATGTAAGACAAAATCAAACTAAATAAGTTTTATTAACAATTCAATGAGTTGTTTTGCCACATCAAGATCCAAAGATCCCAACTCATTGGTTAAAACCCAATTACAGTATGATACATATAAAAAAAAAAAATGGTTAAAACCCTAAAAGAAATTCATATACATTGTAGATGTGGGTTAGGTTAGTTGACCGGGGTAGTACTTGCTCCGTTATATTCAAGTTCGATTTCTCTTATTGTAAATTTAGATTAAAGTAATGTTTATGCATACGTTAAACTATGATTTGTCTACAAGGGAAAATGCCGTAGACTATTTTCTATTTGGTAATAGCATAGGAATATCACTTTGTGCGCTTCTTATCCATCCATTTGGCAATGCCCATGTGGATGACAATGTGCACAGTGGAGGAGTGGTTCTCTTCTTCACCTTCAAAACAAGGCAACCCTCACTGGTTTTGTTCCATTTGTTCATGATTTGGACTGCCTGGACCGCAAGAAAAGTCTGGAATTCTTAGTACAATTTAATTAATAAATTGCCTCCAAGGCAGGAAGTCTTGGGTTTTGGAGAAAGAATTGTAGTTTTCAGTCTCGGTGGAGTCACGAGTTTTTAACCTTGTATTTGGATTAGTGTATTTTTATATATAATTAGGTCATTATAAGATGGTTGAATGTCAATTCCTCATAATTCATCAATTAAAAAAAAAAAATCCTCATAGAACTAATGTCTTTCTTTGTAGCCGGCATATTTTATTACAATATAACGTGGTTGAAACGTGAATGTTGATTTCTCAGTGTTAAACAAGACAGACATAATATCATCACGTTTTGTTATTAATTCAACTATTATAATATGGGTGATTGACAAGTTTATGTTTTAGGGACAATATAATTAATAAAATATATAAACAAATTTTAATATCACGTGACTGAGTAACCGTCGTACGAAAGAAAGAAGGAGTTATAATGCATTGAGAGTCTTTGACCATATCAATACTCAACAGGAGCATTGCTAGTGGCTTTGAATGTGCTAAGAAATGCAACCAAAAGGGTCGAAATTAAAATTTAAATTGCAGGCATGACTTAGTGACTTTGAATCGGCTGAGAAATTTTCCTGAGCGGGCGTTTTACGGCAGGGAAACAACAGTTCTAGACAAGAATAGTATTCTCGTTGAATTTAATGCGAGCAACTTAAAAAACAAGATTTTGTGTATCAGAAAATTCGTTGACACGGTCCAAACTAGGAGAAAGATTTACATGCAATTAAGTGATGGGAGATCTGTAATGAGAGTTGTAGGAACAGATGTCCCATCACAAGTTAGTTATGTGAGAATGTGAGGACAAAAGTTCCACATTTGAGAAGATCAAACCATGCAAGGGTTTATAAGACCATCTCCAATGGTTGGGCTAAAAGCCAAATTTTTTAGCCCGGAAAATTTAGCTTTTAGCCCAGAAACAACTTTTCTGCTCCAACCGTTCTGGCCTAAAATTTTAGCCCGGGATTATTAAAGAATGAACTTATGCTATTTTTTTTGTTAAATTATTATTATTTTTTTAAATAAATATGTAGACTATCGTAAATTAATTTTATGAACATTTTAATCTAAAAAAATTTAAATTCCGATAAATATTGAAAAATCACTAAATTTCCCACAAAGCACAATTAATAAACTTAATTAATAAAGTACATAATTAATAAACTTAATTAATAAAGCACATGATTAATAAACTTAATTAATAAAGCACATTATTCATACACTACATAAACTTAACAATCATATCCACTATCTTCACTTGGTGATGGACTTCGTTGAAATGTTGGGATATAGGGTTGAGAAGATTCATCATCTTGAAACATACTCCTTGAGGCAGACTTTCGCATAATTTCCTTTTGCTTACCACGTAAGAACTTCTTCCTCTCTGGAGTGTATTGGCTGAGGTCCTTCATCATGAATTCAATTTCAAACCTATTTTCCTCCCTATCCGAGATTTCCTTCATTTGCAAACGCATTCGAGCCGCTTCTTCTTGGCGAGCGCTATGAGTTTCGTTCAATTTTGCCATTCCGGTATCAAAGTGTCCACTCATCAGATCTTGGGACTTCCCTTTTATCTTTGCTTCCTTTTGGCTTATCTCTTCCTGGGGGCCTTGCAAAAGAAGGAGATGGGGTCATTTTATCGACACCTTCAGCAACACCTTCATCTCCGGCATTTGTCTGTGCAGCTTCACGTTGAAATAATCTTCCCCATTGTTGGTCAGCATCGGTTCCCCACCTTGGACAATCCTTGAGGATGTCCCAAGCATGTTGCAACTTAAAAACTTGATTTTTTGGTGTTACTCTTGTCTTGTAAATTTCCATTGCTTTGTCACCCTATGCAAAAAATACATAAAAATAATTAGTTGCAACATAATATTATTTACATGACAAATAAAATATCAAGAACAAAACTCACAATTTCTATGGCGCTCCTCCCACTAGCCATGCCAACCACGGCTCTCTCCAAGCTTCCCTTCCATAAAGTGCATGCTTTGTTGATAGTCTTCCACCGATCATAAACACCACCACCATCCCGCCTGCTACCATTGCAGTTTTCTTGAAACTTTGCAATGATTTTATCCCACAAAACCTTCTTATTTTGATTAGTGCCAACTGCACCATCTTCGCTAATAGAAACCCATGCCAAGCATAGAGCAACATCTTCCTCACAAGTCCAATTACGACCTCTAATATGCTCTCTTGCCATGTTGAACAATTTGGAAATGGAAAGAAATGGTAGAAAGATATATTGGAAGAATTGTAAGAGAAATTTGAGTTTTGTGTGGATGTTTGAACAAATACATAGGTATTTATAGAGTTTTTGGGTGAATTTTGAGTTAAATAATTTTTTTAATTATTTTAACCGTTAGATTTAAATTTGGGCCGTTAGATCTTTTTTTTTACCGTTAGATTTGATTATATTTGATCTCAACCGTTGGATTCAATGTATTTTAAAATAACATATTTTAAAAAATCAAATTTGAATTTGGACCGTTGGTTGCCTTGAAACACATCCGTTGGATTGCAAAAATAGCCGTTGGACTTCAGCTGGGTGGCCGACAACCCGCTGACAGCGGGGCCCACCCTGTCGGGCAAGGTCTGCAAGCGCTCCGCGTGGGGCGCGTACGCGAGTGAGCGGGCCGAGACTGGCCTTTGGGCCAGCGAGTCCAGTCGCGCGGGGGGGGTTTTCTGGGGGGAATTTGGCCCAACTTTAACATTTGGCATTTAGCCCAATGTTTTAGCATGGGTTGGAGATGGTTTGGGGGGGAAATTTGGGGGGAAATTTGGCATTTAGCCCATTGTTGGAGATGGTCTAAGAGGCTGAACTACTTTTAATATTGACAATTGGTTTTATGGTGAAATCCTAATTTTCTTTGTGGTATCATAACATATTGGCCCATATGTGATGCCCAAGGATTGCGCATGCTCCACGTAACCGAATTTATGTTATGCAAGTGTTTTAAACTTGATGGTCACAAGATTATTCATAGCATTCTAAATTGAGCAAGACCAAGTTTAGGAGCCCAATCTAGATGTGGGTTAGCAATTCTCATGTTTGGTTCCCTCCCAAATTTCAGATCAGTCCAGCCCAATTCGACCAATTCAGAGCCCTTTTTGCATTCAACTAGTCTGACCAGTGGCCCACTGTACTAATCTTTTTGACCAAACTGAATACAAAAGACACAAAACTCAGGACCAAAGACAAAGCAACAAAGCAAAAAGTAGGAATAAAAAGGACAAACGGATATGCGTGCCCCAAACAAAACCCAAAACACACAGAAATAAATAAATGGACAACGTGTAATTATAGGTGACGAGTTTGATAATTAATTATGTCACATGTGCCCGTTTAGTAGAATATTTCAATTTCCCATTCCCTCATAATGTTGTATTAAAAAACCCTAGTAAATGTCTACGACAATGGAAAAACCTGATTAAGCATGCAATCTCACAATTCATATTTAATCCTATATGTGTCTTTAGTCACGTGATGATAGAAATGAATGCATAGTTATTTAGAATCAGAAACACAAAAGAATTTTTCCAAACAGTTACACTTAGTCATCAAAGTGAGCTCTATATCATTGTATACACTAAATAGTCTTTGATCACGAGAGAAAAAAATTGATGTTTGTTTGACTATAAAAATTCAACAGTACATGTGATCTGACTGTCTACACAAGTTTTCTCCTTTCTAACCACATAATTGCTCATCAACTTGCTTTCAGTTGAGTTAGTTTCTAACTTTGTAATAAGTTGTAATAAATGAATTGTTCTATAGCAAATCAAATTCAAGAATATATAGTTTTCATGCATTAATGAATGTGAAGCCGCTCCAACTTGTGGAGAAAATTTTCAGTGTACAAGAAACACCGTCCAGTACATCAAATATTATAATATAAGTGATTTATTTTTTATTTTCAAGTATCTACGACACTTGGTCATGTTTCCGGTACAGGAAAAAATCTCTCCAATTTGTGGTGAGGTTAATGCTAATATGCTATGATGGGCAGAGACAACACATAATTGCTTCTCCTTTTTATCCCAAAAAAGAAGGCACAAAAGTAGGGAAAAAGTGGGTGAGTGGTCACAAGATTTAGGGCGGGCCTTTCTTTTGAAAAACAAATCCAGAAAAACACTACCCGTTGCCCACACCCACCCACGTTCCTATTAACCGTCCGTCCCTCCTTCCTCTAAGCTCCTACAGCCCTACAACTTGATCAATCTTCCTTCTCTGCAACTCCAAACAGTCCAAATTCCCTTTTGGAATTCAGATTTTCGGTGGAATTTAATCATGAAGTGGGGTACCAAAAAGCAAAAGCATCCCCCTACTTCTTCTTCTTCTTCTTCTTCAAAGCCTTCTCTGATCTCTCATGTCTTTCCAAGTTCATGGCTTTCCAAGTTCAAGCACAAGAGTGGGAATTCGGAACCGAAACCCGGGAAGGGAAACCGGAAAGAGAAGCAGAATTCTCCGCCTTTGGATTTGCCGAGGTGTGGTAGTCATGGTGGTGGGAGGTTTCATGGCGTGGATGATGACGAGGATGATGCGTTTTGGAGGCTGTCTTTTGGGGAAGATAGTGCTGAAGGGAATAACCACAGGGGGGTTTTGAGGTCGGTGCGGTACGATTCGGATGATGAGTTTGACGTTCGGAAATCCATTTGTGGAGGGTTTCAAAAGAGTGGTAGAAAAGTGGAGGGAAGAGAAGGGTCTCAGAAGTTGATGGGCATGCATAAACCTGGGACTGCTAAAGACTCGAAATGGATGAAGAACGAAGGAGTTTTCGGAAAGGAGGAATTCGAACGAGAAGCGGTTAAGAAAGAAGACAGATCAACAGCTTCTGTGAGAAATGATGTACTGGAAATGTTTGCAGCAGTAAAGAATCAAGATTTACCTTCACGGAATTCGAGAACTTCCGGTCTGGAAACAATTGAGGAAGAAGCTTTGAACCCGGAGACTGCAGAAGAAAAACAGAGTTCAGATTGGCAGAGATTGAAAGAAAGGAAGATGGAACACATAAAGTCGAAGAGCGAGAAGCACCGGAAATCTCTCTACATAAGCAGGGAATTGCAGAGGAGAAGGACAAGGAGGAGTTGCAAAGTCAGAGTTTGTTCTCCGCGGACAGCTTCAAGGGTCGAAATCTGCAAAGTAAAGGCTCTCGAAGACATGACGAAGGCCAAACTGAAGACTGAAAGTGAGGCTCAGGAGAGAGCGGTACAGCAGGTAAGAACAGGGTTGAACAGCTTTGCAGTGGTGAAGTGCTCGTTCGACCCACCGAAGGACTTCAGAGACTCCATGGTTGAGATGATTGTGGAGAAAAAGATAACCCAGCCGGAGGATCTGGAAGAGCTCTTGGCTTGTTACCTAACCTTGAATTCCGACGAATACCATGATCTCATCATCAAGGTATTCCGGCAGGTATGGTTTGGCATGAACCGGACCTGTTTCGGTACTGAACTACAGCATGAACAATATGGCAGTGACTAATTTCTCTTTAGCTAATGATAGCAAACCTTGTAGCCAAATTGTAAAGTACATAACACTACTACTTTTCTAATTCTAATTGCTCTTACTGCTTCAAAATTTGTGAAAGTTAACTAAGCAATGCAAATGTAGAATTACAATGTGTGTAAGATGCACAAATGCGGGGAAGATTAAGGTGGTAAAACCCAGTTTCAATCTTCAAACCCCGCAAAAATTCGTACGGTTCTTCAAATCAAAAGTACAAATGCTACTTATCGAGAGGAACCTACAACCACAGAGTACTTCATCAAAACAGGAGATGCATAATAAGGCTGTAAACAATCATTTCATATGAGTTCAGAATTATGTATTTCCCACAACTAGTCGTGTCACATGAAGATATCCTCAGCGAAGAATATAAATTCTATAGAAAAAGAAGCAATTACTCGAGCTGAAGACCCTTCGTTGAACTATCAAGTCAACCAAACACCAGATGCCCAGTTGGAATGAAACAGAATTAAGATCATTGAACTTCAAGGCAACTGGGTTAACAGACTCATGTGCACAGCCATATGAAGCGCAGCAAATTGTCTAATAACAAAAGTTAACGTGGATGAAAATCTGTGAATTGTTGATAAACGTACATGGCCATCATAAGGAGAGCGAGATTAAAAGCACGTAAAATTCTTACATAAAAATAATTAAACGATGCTATATTAGTTTATAGGTATAAGAATAGTAATTAGAATATAAAGATAATCAAGAAGAAAATGAACTCAAACACAGAATATCTATGTATAGCCAGAACAAAGTATTCATACCTAAATTATACCAGAATAAAAGAACTAGTAATATCAAGTTTTCTCTACTGGAGTAAGATGCCCCATCTGTTCTGTAAGGTTATTTACATTCCTCATATTCCACCACAACATACCATGATCACCAGGTTTGCTGTCGTTCTTTTTACCATCGGAATCCTTTCTTTCGATCAGAACTTCCTGTGCTTCCGACGTACCAGGATTCTCTGTTAAGAACTGTTCCCAAAATACGTCATTGACCCCAGTGGCTGCAGAAGCGGTGGTTCCATCTGTTTTTTCTTTAGATGTTTGTTGTATCAAGGCGGTGGTGGGTGCAGAAGCAGCAATTCCAGCTGTTTGTTCTTTCGAGGATTGTGATGCAGCAGGCTTGGGAGCAACAGAAGCAGGGGGTTCAGCATTCATGTCAATTCCAGGGGATTTTGACCGAATGTCAGCATTCAGTTGTATGGAAGACAAAGCTGTGCTTTCGTTACCACTTGTAGATTCATCCGCCTCTCGGTTTGAACCAACCTGGATGTTATTGTGACTAACATCATGAATGGTATCTTCCCAAAATGTTAAGAAGGACTCCAACTGCTCCAACTTTTCTGTACTCCCACTTTCTCTAATTACAGCTTGTGAACTAACCATCTGATTATATCCACTGTTAGCATCATCGAAGGACCAACTGATTCTTGGCAACCTTCTCTTTCGCTCACGGACTTCTAACTGCGGAACAGGATTGGAGGCAATCCGCGGTTTCTGCAAAACCCTAGCCACAAAAGCCGCCATGGTTTGTTGCTGCTTTTCCATGTCTTGCAAACGGTCCATCAAGAACTGCATCTGCAACTCCAATCCATGCCGCTCCTGCTCATGCCTCTGTACCTCCACACCAAGGCGTTCTTTCTCATGTTTAAGCCTCTCGATTTCAACCTTCATACTCTGCCGTTCAGCTTCAGACAATGAAGTCCCTTGCCCTTGGACTTGAAGATTCTGCAAAGAGTGGCTGTGCACCGGCTTTCGCCTACGGATATTCTTCATAATGTGTGGCTGACTTCTAATAAAATCGTCATTGGCGAATTCCCATTGCTCCGGATCAATTTTTCTAAAACCCTATTGTAATAATTCAAATCACTTTAAGCAACTAAAACTACAAGCATACCATAAATGTGTATACACCAATGTCAAACAACAGAAGCAAAAGAAAGCAAGCTGAAACTGAAACTGAAGCGGAATTGAGTTAAAAAACTCGATTGACTTACGTAGGTATTGAGTTGCCTGATGAAGCTAGAGAAGTTGTTGTGCTTGAAGAACTTTGGCAGCAAATCCCTAGCGAACTCCGGCGGATTCCAAACAATGAAGCTCGTATTACTGGCACTCCATGACACAATTGAATCTGTTGAAGCATCATCTACCATCTCATATGTCTTGGAAAGGAAAGGAGGCAGCGAACTCGTGCCACCTTGAACTTCCTCCATCCTAATCAATTGATTCAATTCCCCACAACCCAAATCAAAACCCAGAACTAAATCAACAACCCCATCTCGGAAACTCTAAAATATCAGAAAGTTCAAATCCATCAAGCTCCCTTGTGTATGCAGGACCAAAACTCCAATCCGAAAACCTCGAGTTTACATGCCTTCAACCCGAAAAACGAAACTTTCCAAATGAATTAAGGTTAGCTAAATGATCAACCACTCCTCATTGCTCAAAGCTCTAATATTCTTGAAAAATCAAATCCTTCAAGCTCACTTGTATACGCAGGACCCAAAAATCGATTCGAAATCCTCAAATTTACATTTTTCAACCCAAAAACGAATCTTTCCAATGAATCAAGAGCACCCGAAAACCCCCCACAAAACTCTAAAATCCCAGAAAAAAAATCAAATCCTTCAAGCTCACAAAAACTCGATTTGAAAACCTCAAATTTTACATTATCTCAACCCAAAAACGAAACTTTCCAATATCAATGGGACCCAAAACCCAGCTGAAGACCCTTCAAAAGAGAACCTTCCAAGACCTCAACTTTCCATTGAATCAGAAGAACCCAAATGAAAATCGCATTGAATTTTCAACTGGGGACTCGAAATTCAACCCAATAAAAATACCCCAAATGGGGACGACTGAAAATTCTAGCTAATTACCAGAAGTCGCAGTTCAGTCAACCCCGAAGAAACGGAAACAAGAATCCAGCAATTGACCAAAATCAAATATCTCAGATGACTTTTCAACTCTGATTTATTTAGTTGGAGAATTCGAAACAAAATCGCATTTTTGACGAGTCGTTTTGCAGCTCGTTGGAACAGTTTCCGGAAACGAAATTACAGTTTCAATTCGCATTCTTTGAAAAGTCGGGAGGTTTGAAAAACTAAAAAAATTAATGGAACGGAAGGCTTGAAGCGAAAGCAACGAGAAGTTGATAAGAATAGAGGGGGTCAGTAGCAGGAAGTTGCAGAGAGGAGAGAGAGGGTGATCGGCTTTGGGCGAGCAAATTCGACTGCGAAGCCCCCCAAAACGATTCGAATGGGCCGAATATTTGGGGATCCTTGTTTTCGAAACGCGTACAGAATTTTTTTTTCCCAAGGATTTAATTATTTTATTCACTAGAAAAATAATTTAAGACATAGAGACAAAACATTTTAGATCAATGCTAACGGACCTCTTTAAAAATAGGATTTTAAATAAACTCTTCCATGTTTTTTACATAATATTTTATAATATTAGCATGAAAATTAAGTTAAATTATGAGGTGGTAGAAGATCTCTCTAGAAAGTCCCCTTGGTATTTCTCTACATTTTAAATGCATTCATATTATCGTAAAAGTAATGAATGTATAAGATTTGGTTTTTTAATCTCAGTAGTATATTTTGCTTTGTATTAAATGTAAGTTTTTGAATCTTACTCGTACTTTCGCGTTGTATTAAATGTAGACTTTTTCGAATTGTTATAAATCTTCATCCTTGAAAAGTGAGAAAAGTTGATTGGATTTTGAAGTCACCACACACATTCAATTTTTTCACATTACGTTTTTTTTTTTAGTACAAAGATATATTTTATAATACGGGGACAGAGATTTCGGTTAAATCATATAAGGTACAACCTAATTTAGTATCGAATTCGTCATCTACAAAATTTAAACCTACTCACTTATAAATAAAGATGAATATCATCAAATCGTAGTACTGAGTGATTTCACATTACTTATTTGAGTATTCGGATTAAGTTAGCTTTCGGACAAATGCTTGGAGACGACCTTGCTACTGTGTCATTTTGTCTCAACGAAGGGTGCTGACCCACGTGCTTTAGCGGCGTATTTGCCACCAATTGGAGGCCACGTAAGGCCGTGTTTGTTTAATAAAATAAAAGGAGTATTTTTGCTGATCACCATTTAATATGATGTATACTCATCATTTTATTTATCACCGTTAGATGAGTTTGAATTTCAAGAATCGTGTAGTGAACATGCATAAATCTCAAAATTTAAACTCATCTATCGTTGATAAATAAGGTGATAAGCATTACCATCACTTGGCAGTTTTTCAAAGAAAAGGCGATTATCTTCTAACCTCTACTGTACACGTGGTTTGATAATACGCGAGTACCACAAGTTGGTTAGATAAGTACAAATACGTGTATTTATTTAATCTCACTGTTTGACATCGAGTTATGTGTCAACATTATAAAATATTGTATAAAAAAAATGAGGTGGCAGAAAGTCTATAGAGAATTTCAATTTTGAGAGAGTTTCCTTAACGTTTCTCTTGTCATTAATTAGCAAACTCAATCGTCTTGCTAGCTTCTCGAAAAATATATTTAAAATTATGACGAATTTTCTTAAAAGTTGTATGATTTTATTAAAGAGAAATGCTAAGAGACTCCTTCAAAGTGAGACTCCCTATTACCTCATGTTTTGTGGCACATATATTTTATAATATTGGCACGAGAATTTATAAAAAAAATATGAGGTAGCGGAGAGTCTATAAAGAGTCTCACTTTTATGATGTTGGTATATCCTTTTATGCCAGTCATTCTTTGAAAAAAAATGAAGGAGAAATACTAAGAAGACAATCTCAAAAGTGGGACTCTCCATAGACTTTCCGTCACCTTATATTTTTGGCACAATCTTTTATAATATTAAGACAAGAATTGTGAAAAAAAAAAAAATGAAGTAGTGGAGAATCCTTGAAAAGTCCAACTTTGAATAGTCTTCTTATCATTTATCTTTCTCGAGAAAACAGATTGGCCCATGAGGCATTGGGTTGGACATAACGTAGAAGTTTGTAAAGTGAGAGACTATTATTGTCCAAATAGCAAGCTGACAATTGACAAATTGCAGGTTTCTCGTTTATATATCTTTACAAACTTCTACATTATAGTTTTAAGCTATACCCCAATTTAGGATTACATCATATAAATCACATCAAAACTTTATAAACTCAACAAAACAATACTATCGAAATCATATCATCGTTAATTAACCATTTTTTAGAGATTGCAAGTGCTGTTGGAGAGTTGAATAATAAATTAAAATTATGAATAAGTTGAATGTTCAATTTGTTTCAGTGTAACAAAAATCATATCAAGATTAACAAATTATGAATACCATACATGTGGATACGATTCTATCTAATCAAACAATTATGAATAACTACGTGATTATACATATACATACTAAAGTAGAGGCAACTTCATCTACAAAAACAATGTTCTGCATGAAAGATGATTTTCTTACCAACGTGTAAATGCAGATCAATACTTGAGTTAATCATTATCTAACATTATAGCTTTGTATCCACAACGTAACAATATCAACACAAAAAAGTGATTTTCACAATGTCTCTTGACTCTACTTACACATAGTGCAAGACGCTAATAGGAGATTGCAGAAATCGCCCCTCTCTCTATGCATACCCTAAACACCACCTAGTTTACAAAGTGGCAGAAACCACCTGATGCGATACCAAAAAAACCAGTGTTGAGAAAGCGGGCACGAGGCAGAGGGCCAGAGGGATGGCCAGCCCGGCCCGCCCCCATCAGTGAGAAGCCGAAAGACAAGCTAATTTGGATGGTGGCGCACAGCAGATATTTAGGGGCCCCACAAAATGCTCACCACCTCCTCCGCCTCGATGTGAATCATGTCAGTCAGCTGTCAGTCATACATATTGGATCAATACCCGGTCCACCACCAGCATTTGTCACGTGAACCTCCCAAACAGAACACAGGACACTAGTCCAGTCAGTGCATGGCGGATCACGCTTCATACAGTGCACCCCAATCCAAAGTACCAACCAACACCCAAACAAACTCAACTGACACCGTCACACATCACACACACACACAGAGTACTGACAAAAGAAAAAAGTACTGGCTGCAAACTCAAAGAGAGAGAGAGAGAGAGAGAGAGAGAGAGAGAGAGACTTCCCATAGCCACCGCACGCCGGCATGCAACCCCGGCCCCGCCGCTTTAAACTGCCCCCCACATCCCTAAACAAATCATTTACCATCTCAACTTTGACTTTTTATTATACGTACGCTACGCTTCCAACCTATAGGTAACCTAGGCTAGGGTTTAGTAGCTAGTTACACACTAGAATTTGTAAGGAGGCTCTCTTAAAAGTGATTCTGAGTCTCTGCCACTTCATATTGTTAACACAATGTTTTATAATGTTGGTATGAGAATTGATCTTTGAAATGATTGGTGACAGAGAGTTTATAAAGAGTTCACGTTGAGAAAGTCCTTTTAACACTTCTCATTACACTATTACTTCTACTCCTAGTCTAATTAAAGCGTTGTTCGTAACCATTTACTTGTCACTAATTTATAATCATGAATGTATTGTAAAAGTTGTATAAGTTAACATTAGCATGTGCGGATATACAAACAGTTGACAACAAAACATCTTTAACTCACGATGCAAACTGTAGTGAGCTGATCCTTGAAACTAAAGAACAAAAGTTACTATGAAATGAGCGACACGAGGCAAATTGAGGAGAGTGAGAAAATTAACATGGTTAATATCGAGTGGACTGTTGCCCACTTGGGCTACCAATTAGAGACAATCGCTCGTTGTTGTTAACATTTTAGACAGTCACTATTCTAGACAGTGTTAACAATTCGTTTGTAGTCTGAACACTGCGTGTTCTTAATATCACACCATGTACTCGTACTATGCAAAGATTGTCGTATAACATATATTTAGAATTGTTATTGGCACTCCAAAATTCTCATTTTACATTCCAAACTTTCTATATTTAGAAAGAAAAATACACTTATGCGAAGTGTAGAATAAAATTTTTAAAGTGTTAATAACACTTCTCTATATATTATAACACATCAATTACGTACTCAAACTTTTCCCACCCGTAGGTTTGTGCATGCTCAAATATATTTGAAGGTGTTCAAACCCTTAACTCACTCATAGTTTGGTCTTTAATATGTCGGTATTGGTTGAAATTGAAGCCTAGTCCAATACTCCAACTAGAGCGACCTAGAAAAGATTAGGGCCAGTCAATTGTCAGGTTGGTCAAAGTACGCAATTTGGTCAAGTGAATGTGACCGTTTGATGTTTTGTTTTGGGGAATTTGCACAAACACCACCTAATTATTAGAAGTGTGTGCATTCGCCGCCTAAACTAAATCCTTTGTCCAACACCACCTAGGCTTGAATTTTGGTGCCAATGTACCACCTTTGATGATTTCTGTTAATTTTTTCGTTAAAGTAAGCACCTTCTTCATGTAGGTCAGATCTAATTTAATCTATTAATTTATTGACAACTCAAACTATATAAAAAATTCTAAAATAACGAAATACAATATTGAAAAGAGAAGAAGAAAGACAGTGAGACTTAGTACCTTCCTCCACCCCCTACGCCTTCACTTGCTGGATATTAACCATCCCTCCTCTTGGCAGCACAATCGCCACTACCACTAATCAAATTCCACGAGGCTCATCTTAGATACCAACCTGGTCTCACAACTCGGAGCCGTCAGGCCCCTACCCGATGTCAAACCTTGCGACTCATAATCTCATTTCTATGACCCCCCCCCCCACACAACACAACCCAAGTCAGTCTTTTCTCCTCTGTTGTGTTTCCTGTATTTTCCTCCGCAACTCCACTTGTCTATATCCCTCCTCCACTTCGTCCTTCTCTTCTTCCCTAACTCATTCTCTCCATCTTGACCTTTTGCAATGTATTTCCTAATTTTCCTTCTCTTCGCCTTTTTAATTGTTTATATAAATTTAAAGATTTTGATCAAAGTATTTTAGATAGAAATCGACAAAATCACCTTAAACTTAACGACATAATTAGCATAACATAACAGAGGTGGCAATTTAACCGCACACAATTGAACAAAAAAATTTAGTATGGGTGGTAAATAAACACATCCCAAAAAAATTCAGGGGACATTTGTGCAAATTCCTTTTTTGTTTTTATGGACCACAAATACAATTATCATGACAAGCCTAATCATAACCTTATCCCCAATCCACCCCCACCCTCTCTCTCAAATTTCCCATTTTGCCCATCGCTGTCATTATCATGTAATCACTCGTGCCTGGCTTTGTTGGAACATCAAAATATAAATCAAGAAGCAAAGTGATCATGTAAAAAGAGATTCTCTTTCTTTTTATTCTCATCCTTTTTTTTTTTTTTTTAAATATTATTTTTTATCTTATTATTTTTATAAAAAAAAATCAATATAAGATATTGATGTGATTAAACCGTAATCATTCAAATAGGAGATGGGGAAGATGAGAGAATCCTCCTCTCATGTAAAATGCTGCTTATTATTCAAAACGACCCCGTATTCACTCCTAGCTGCCGCGAAAGTCCGAGGCTGTCACCCGCGATCTTGAAAAACCTAAACACGTGTCAAGCCCCGTGATTCCGGAGTCAGAACGAAAAGAAAAATCAAAAGAAAAGGAGTGGCACTCTTCGTAATTATTGTCCTCATCCAGGGGCTATTACATTCACCCGTTGTATTTAGCTCGCTCTCCTCCAAAGCCCCCTGCTCTTCTCTTCTATCCCTGTGTAATAAAACCACTCAGTCTCCACCAAAAAGGGCCAATCCCGGTTCGCCGGCCAGTTCGCGCCACCGGTCCACCCCACTTGCGGGTCGATCCGTTTGGTTCCCCGAGAAAATTAATAAGAAACGCTGGGCGACCGAATGATGACGTCGGGAACGAGAATGCCGACGTGGAAGGAGAGAGAGAACAACAAGAAGCGGGAGCGGCGGCGCCGGGCAATCGCCGCGAAGATCTACTCCGGGCTGCGGATGTACGGAAACTACAAGCTCCCGAAGCACTGCGACAACAACGAGGTCCTCAAAGCTCTCTGCAACGAAGCCGGCTGGACAGTCGAAGAAGACGGTACCACTTACCGAAAGGTGCACACACAATTCATCCCTCTCCCTCTCTCTCTCTTTCTCTCTAAATTTTCAAAGCATTTTCAGCTCGAATGCGCACGCTAGCAAATCTGCTCCGGCGCAGTTAAATTGCGCCGGCGGCGTTAGTAAATTGGTACCGATCCGGTTTTTCTTTTGTGCTTTTGAAAACTCTCGATTAAGGTAGCTTAAGCGGTGGAGCTCGTGGTTAGTCTGGTGCCGATCGTCGTGATCGACGGTTGAGATTGATTCGGTTGCTTGATTTCTTAGTCAGTTATCTTAGCCACCGGCGCACGTTAGCTCGTGAACGCCGAGAGTTGTTGTGCGCACGGAGCACGAGGTTCTTCGAGATTCGCTTCTGCAGCTGCTTTCGATTTCTTTTCCAGAACACGACGAACTCAAGACTCTGAGACCTGCATACCTTTTTGTGTTCCCAAATTACCCTGCGAGACCGGGGAACTGACCTTCCCCGCATATTCGATCCATGTTGGCCGTTTGGGTTTCTCCAAGGGTAGTTTCGTCATTTGGCTTTTTGACCCACCGTCAACTTTCACATGGCTTTAATGTGACTGAATGTTCTTTCGACCTTTTTTTTTTTTTTTTTTAACTTCTTCTGAGAATCTGCAGTGAAAATACCTTTTACTGCGGTAAACTTACCGTTTCATCATGCACGAAAGTGCTACTTCACGCGCCTACACTCTCCGATAGACTGTGATGGCAGTTCGGTCTTTATACACTCAAATGGGTGCGACGACCAATGACTCTTATTTTATTTTATATTTTTGGAGTTATACGGCCTGTTTTCCGAGATTTGCGGGTAATCGCCAGCAGTACTTTTCCGTTAGATTGAGAACATGGCATATCATGGTTTGTGGGCCCGCGCTCTCTCCCTTTTTTTAATCTTGGTGTTTATTCTAATAATTAGATTTTTATTTAGAAAGTGGAAATTTCTTTTGGCGATTAAAATATGCGACGTATTACGTATAATTTAGTGGTATTTGTTTTTATTTAGATAGAAATTGACTCATGTAATTGTCGGAGTTGATATTTGTGCTGATGGGTTCGATACCTAATTGTAGTTAGTAATGTTGTGATAGATTTACCTTCATTGTGGCACTGCAAGTGCACTGTGTACGACTTTGTAAATATATTTATTTGACACCAAAAAAAAAAAAAAAGAGGGTTTTAGCCCGAAAGAGATTTAGGTGAGAAAAGGGGTGATTTTTCTCGTTGGATTCTCATTTTTTGCTAAAAATGTGAATGCGACCGAGGCAGGAAAGCGTGTGCGGTGGGTTTTTTTGAGATAGTGATGGAGAGGGAACATGTTGGGAGATGGCGTGTCGTGGAGGGGTCGTGTAACCAATATGCATCCACTGTTTGACATTATTGCTCCCTCTTTTAATTGTGTCTTACTTGTGAATCTTGGTGCAATTAGTCAAATTACAAGCATGGCCTAAGTTTCCTATACTTGTTGGACTAGGTCACCTCGCGCGATGATTGCTATAGGAACAGAGGATGTGAAACTCGAGTGTATGCAAGTTTTTTTCTCCTGCTACTAGCCGGATTGTAGTTTCATAAGACTTCATCATTAGTTCAATGCTTTTTCGAACTGGCAATGACTGTGGAAGTGATGATTGTAGAACTATGCTCGTTTGTGTTATCCTTTGGTACAGAAAACATAGCTGTAAAGCATAATCGATAAAGGACAAATCTTTCTGCTTCGATCAACTATTTTGTCTGTTCATTTTTAGGAAAACAATGAATGAAACACAGTTTTATGTCTGCTAGAAAATTGTGTTTCTTCATTTGTTAGACATCAAAGGTTAATGTAGCATCTTTTCAGCACCATATTAAGTTCTTTGTCTCACCGTACTTTATGCGTTCTTTGTTGTAGGGATGCAAACCCGTGGATCGCATGGACATAATGGGGGGTTCTACCTCAGCAAGTCCATGTTCATCGTACCAGCCAAGTCCCTGTGCATCCTACAATCCGAGTCCCGGCGCTTCCTACAATCCAAGTCCTGCCTCATCTTCCTTCCCAAGTCCTGCCCGCTACCATGCAAATGAAAACGGTAATGCTGATGCGAATTCTCTGATCCCATGGCTTAAAACGCTCTCATCAGGCTCATCGTCTGCCATGTCCAAGCTCCCCCAATTCTTTGTTCAAGGGGGTTCCATAAGTGCTCCAGTCACCCCACCGCTGAGCTCCCCAACTTGTCGAACTCCTCGAACCAAGAGTGACTGGGATGAAGCAGTCGCTGGCTCAAGCTGGGCAGGGCAGCATTACCCTTTCCTGCCTTCGTCCACCCCACCAAGCCCCGGTCGCCAGGTTCTGCCTGATTCAGGATGGCTTGCTGGACTGCAAATTCCTCAGAGTGGCCCATCATCCCCAACATTCAGCCTTGTCTCGAAAAACCCTTTTAACTTGAAGGAGGCTTTGTCAGGTGCAGGGTCTCGGATGTGGACTCCCGGGCAAAGTGGAACATGTTCCCCGGTAGTTGCTGCAAGCATTGATCACACAGGTGACATCCCAATGTCGGATGGGATGGCAGCGGAGTTTGCATTTGGCAGTAACACAACAGGATTAGTGAAGCCATGGGAAGGTGAGAGGATTGAGGAATGCGTATCAGATGATCTCGAACTTACGCTCGGGAGCACTCGGACTAGGTAAGTTGGAGGAACCGATTAGAGGCGAAATGGATCCAGCATTTGGAGAATTCCTCGACTTTACCGGCTTTGTTTGTTAAGGACTTACGTTGGCGTTGAAGATAGAGCGGTTTGAGCGAATAGGGTTAGAAGATAATTGTGTGCGAGTCTCTTGATTGAGGTTCTTGCGAAGTTTCGACTTCATGTCTGCTGGGTGTTTCAGTTGATGAGTTAGTAGTACAGAGAGTAGGAGCCTTCTGTTAACAAAAGAGGACTAAAAGTTTAATTATAAATAGTTCATGGTGGTGTTTTTTTGCCCCTTCTTTTAAATTCATGCTTTGTCAAATTTTTCTTACCATTTGGAGGGATTGATACATTTCCTTGTTTGTTTGTTTGGTTTCGGATTTTCGATTTATCATTGAGTCGGATTTCAGATGTGAAATGTTCATTATTTGCGTTCGTCGAAAATGATGGAGATTCTACAATGGAAGTGGGTATATTAACTCATTTAGATTTAATCGAAATTAAAGAAAAATATCTCAAAAATAAACTCGAAAATTTAAAATCTGCAATGAGTTCTGACAAATTTCTGTTTTGAATCGGTAAATATCATCATTAATTGGTTTGACGATATAAAGTGAAGTTTGCATTTCAACCCTTTCCATATTGATCCTTGATTTTTGGCATATCTCGACAAAAAATATCGACAACTTCATAGATATTTTAAACACTGATCTCTGATCTAAACAAGTGACAAAACAAGTTTCCCAACAAAATACTACTTTTCTGATTTCTTTTGCAAAGAAATACTGTTTCTGTAAGTTTTGGCTTTCTCCAGAATAAATGTCAGATTTACAGAGAGAAATTGAGACCATAATTTATATACAGTGGCTCCAAATAAGGAACATTTTTCACCCCTCCCTTGCGATGGCCTCCGCGTGCACGGTAAGTCCCAGAAAAAGTTTTTCGTGGGCAAAGAATGGCAGCAACGAACCTTCATCATTGGAAAGCTTCAGAGCATATATGCACATAATGTACAAACTTCAACGATTTGTTTCCCCATGATCACCCGGCAATCTTCAGCGAATGATTTGGGGTCACTGCTCGATCTTCTGATATAGGTCTGCAAGAGCACGATAGAGAGTAGAAGCGGCAGGGGGTTGGGGCAACGAGCCAAGAAGAACATTTGCTGCAGTTATTGACTGGCTACCATAAAATCGAGAATTCACTTTCGTGCGGGTGGTTACAATACTACCTTCCAGTGAGCATCCAACAAATGCACCTGCAAATCGAAATGATTGGTACGATCACAAGGAAACCACTCAAAATGGAAGATGAAGAAAAAGAAAAATGAAAGAAACTACAGATAAAACATCGTGATGCTGATGTATGCTACGTAGATAATTGAAATGGTGTAAGGAGAGACATAAAAAATGCATATGCAAAGCACCTTTACTACAGCTGTATGTATAACAAGCAGCGCGACCACCATCTCCGGCTCGAACATCAGCTGCAGCTGCCCTTCCAACAACACCGACTGCAGCACTCAAACCGGCTCCTACTGATACATGCACATTACCACTGAATGTCTTTACTGCTTCACTTGTTCTCAAAATAATGATAAAGTCTGTCAACTCCCCTCCAGCCTGCAACCAAAAAGGAGGCATGAGGATGGAGTTTTTAAATCCTTAGAAAAATGCAAAACACACGCTGATTTAATATCACATTTCAAACCTTTTGCACTTAAAAAAATTCTAAAATGGTAAGTAATTATTTTCTGAAAAATTGCTTAATCTTAATGATGTTCCTCCATTTTACTAAACCTGAAGTGTATACTGAATGCAGGTATGAACTGGCTATCTCTGTCATAGTGATTGCTAATTGTAAGACTGGAGATACAGTGAAATAATCGTACCTGCGCACCCCAACCTATACCAAATGTAGAAACAGCAGATGGTGGAGACCAAGAGCCATCTTCTCTACGAGCAATCACAACTCCTGTACCGATATTGTAGGTAACCATAGCTCCAACTTTCACAGTAGTGATTATTGCAAGGCCTTTTGCTTGTCTCAGAATGGAATCTGGAATCGACTTCTCAGGCTTTAGTGAACATACCTGAGGCAATTAATTCCATGAGCAGCATTTATAGAAAACTCAAGAACGTTAGGAAGACAATGTCATTCAAAATTTATGAATACATGTTAATATCCTACAAATAACGATATTCATGAATTCTCCAACCGTCGTTTATCATCCATGCAGGGAAAAATTATAGCCCAAATTTATTTAAGTCAGACAACAAAAATATAAAGCCTAAGCAAACATAATCACTAAGATATTGGGCTTTCTTAATGCAATTAGAACAATAAGGCAAAATCCTTTTGAGGCAAAACCGTAGCTAACTGGCTATTAAAACAGCAAGCATCAAAATATTATTTGTTCAACAGTACTGACACATAAAACTCTTACCTTCTTATAAACACGAATTGCATTTGCCGCCTTATATATCTCATACTCCATGGACTGTCCCCAAGGAATATTAATCCATGACCTCAAAGTACTAAGGTCTGTAAGATCTTGGGTTGGCACCTGGGCAGCATGGCTTACTTGGTCCATTAAGTATGGTTGGACAGACTCTAGTCGTACACAGCATACATCACAGACTCGTTGGGGATCCGCAACACGGAACTTTGCCGGCATCAAACTCCTTCCCTTAGAACAGTCACCACAAAATATTCCTCCACAAAACCGACAGTGATGCCTAGAACACATGATTGGATGAAAGTGCACACCACAAAGCATACAAGAAGATGCAGAACTATCGGCCAACCATTTTGGGGGGTCAGCTTCAATGAGTTCTCTTACATTAGCAAAATTTGCATCTGTGAGTGTTTGGGCCATTTCTTTCCACGCTTGATCAAGGAGATTACCTGACATCCACGAAAGTTTACATCCGTACGTATCAGCTGAAGCTAATGAACCTACTTTCCCACGGACTGCAAGCAACATTTCTACCATCACATCCCACATAGTCAGCTCCTTCTCGTCCCCAATGTACTGGCCCCAGCCCATGTCACTCTCGGGAAGGTATCCCCCATTAGAGTAGAAACCTTTGCCCCACTCATCATGCTCAGCTTCCCACATAGGCGGAACGGAAACAGGTATCCAAACCCCCGTTTCTTCAGAAAGTGGAGCTTCATAATAGAAGTATTTTCTTTGCTCCCCATTCTCCTTACCATGAACCTCAGAGTCACATTCTCCAGATTCTGTCACTATTCGATCATCATTATGCTTCTGCTCTCCATGATTATCAACTCCATCATTCTGTGATCCACAAAACAGCACCAGTTAGCGTTCGGTGTATCCATGATTCAAACTTTCAATTCAATAAGTAGCACGCCGCAAGCACATAGCAATATTAACAGGCAGCAAAATCAAAACCTAAAATTAATCAGAAACACCTATTCACTATATTATTTTCAGAGAAACCCTAAAATTAAAACAACGAAAAACCACCGAAATACTGTAACTTTCCATATCTCCGAATTGAATTTTACTTCCGAACCACAAAAAGGAACCCTAAATCCTAATTGTTCTCGCAGCTGAGGCAATACCAACTAAATTTTGGGACTTCATATCAATGAATAATAATCGAATACGTCAAGATACACACAGAGCGTAGGATCAAATCCCAAAATTGAATAGAAAACTTAAACACACACTATCAAATAACATTAAAAAAACCCAATTCAATTTAAAGCAATAGAGAATTGAAATTACCGGCGGAGAATGGAAATTCGAGCGGAGGGTGCCTCCCTGAAGTGAAAAATCCGAAACCCCAGAAGCCAAATCGTCTGCCTCAACCTCAGAACTCAGTTTTCGGGGGCCGTCCATTAGTTTAATCAAATCAAGCTTCGATCTTTAATCTCTATGTTCTACGTGGGCATATACTGATCATCAAGGAAAATCGCAACGGATTCTGCTGCGAGGATGAAGAAATTAGGAGGGAGAGAAATCGAAAATTAACAAATTAAATTTGATTGGGAAAGCATAGAAAAACAATAAGATTGAAAAATGGTTAAGGAGTAGAGGAAGAGGAAGAAGCTGTATTGTCGTCTAGGTCAGTCTTCCTCTCTTAAACGTTTCCTCCTCTCTATTAATTCCGAGTTTTATTTCTTTTAATATACTTCTATTTAATTAATAATTATTTTATGGAAAATAAATAATAAATAATAAATAATTATTATTTACAAGGTAGTGTTTTTGCTTCTTACATCCCCGCGAGCGAACCGGCAGCAGAGTCCGAGGCAGCGACTCACCACCTATGGCAACCGAGTCCCGCGGTCCGAGTTCTAAAGCCGCGACCTTTATCCTGGTCCTGGTCCTCTTAGCTACTCTGTGCAGCTCGTGCCACGGAACCGAGCCTCGGATCCGTCCAGGTCGTGACCTGTCGGGCAGCCAAAGGAGGAACACCGGCGGCAATCAGAGTCAAATCCAGAACTGCAACGACATGTCGTCGGAATCGCAGTGCTCCCGCAACCCCAAGTGCCGGTGGTGCCGCAGCGACGTCCTCAACGACATGTGCTTCCCCAAGCTCGAGGCTTTGCGGTTGCCACTTCAGGTCTTCACTTGCGAAATTGACCACTCCCGGCTCAGCAGAAATCATCAGTAAGCTTTGAGTTGATTGATTGAAGTCAGCGGCTTTTCAAATCTTTTCGGCTTTGATCTAATAATTTAATTTGTTGAGTTGAGTACTGAATTCTGCAACTGCATACTGTATCTTGTGATTTGTAAATGATGTGTTGTGAAATGAAATTGCTTCTGTTCTTCGATTGAACATCTGAATCTTGATGGGATGTGATTGAAATTGTGATTGTTGTGGATTAGAAGATTGTGGTTTTGCTCATTGAAGAATTGGGATTGGTGGCGATTTTCGTACTCTCATTTTCTCGATTTGCACTCTCGTCCAGCGTGTTTTTGCGCTTTGGTAAATGAGCAAACGGAAGGAGAATCAAAGCATAAAGACAAGGGGAGGAGTGCAAACGGAGAAAATGAGAGTGTGAAAGTCGCTACTCTTCGGATAATAAGGAAGCTTGAGTTGTAAGATAATGTTATACTTGGAAAGAGATTGAGACACGTTTTGTAGAGTTTTGTGAATGTTTTCATATGGAGGATTCTATAAGTGAACTAGGAAGATAAATTACGTAAGGACTTTGCTATGAAAAGGATCCCTTCAAGTGTAGGGCAATCAGGTTTTGGAATCTTTGGTTGTCACAGCTCCCCGCCCGGACATGTTTGAGGGTTATTTATTTAGTTGACAAAATTTCCTGTGAAGCCAACCAAAATTTGAACCCTGCAACCTCAGCCTGCAGTAGCACCACTCTGAATAGGAGTTGGTGTATGCTTGCCCTACTAAGTAAGGCATGCCATAGGTTGTCCGACAAGTCATGTGTGGGCGATACGATTGTTTTGTAGTTTTGTATGTACTCGGCAACTTAAGGGGCAAGAAGCTGAAAAACAGTTTCAATAGATCCCGGTGTATTTGTATTTTAAGGTGAACTATAAATGAGGTCGGAAATGAGGAATGGTGGTATATATCTTCACTGAGAAATCTTGGATATGGTGGTTGTATTGGCGTGATTCGTATATCTTATTATTGGTTTGTTGTACCACTTCAAAAACTCATTCAGTTTGTTGTAGAGCTGGATCCTAAGAACAAGGAAAACAAAAACGAGTAGAGATTTGTTTGCTCGAACGAAGCTTAGATCCTCTGCTTTGGCCCTTACCCTCAAAGACGTAGCGACGATGGACCTAAACAACAGCACAGGAAATGTGGGGTTTGGCATTAAATCCGGGATTCCATAGAGCTAAATTGCAGGGCAAGAGTGGATTTTGTAACAAAAATCTTTGCTTCCTAACATATAAATTGCATGATTGCAGTCCCACATAGTACTCAGTAGCAAGATTTATTACATTCATCTCTATTTCGTGTTCTTATTTTATTTGAGCGATATTTAAGGTCGAATTTTGGTGTAGATAGTGGTAACACGATGCCCTAGCCATACCACTGCAACAAGAAATGAGTGCAGGATTTTGATACCAAAACACTGCAAAAAAATGATTGGAAGTGTGTACCATGTCACAGTTAGCCCAAAACACACAAAGGGGGATCACCTTGCACCTGGAGTCACCAAAACAGGCTATGTGGGACCCAAATATTGAAGATTTCGATTGTGTGTCTTGAGCGGATGAGTGACATACACATCAGATTTTTCAGTGAGATCGGTACACGAGATGGTACACCACGTATTATTATATAAATAATGTGTGTTAAAAAAAGTTAGTAACTTAAAAAGTAAAATTTTTCACCACTTACATAAAAACACGTGATGGACCATCCGTATTCCCGTCACAATTAAACATTTCTCCCACCTAAGAATCTCTCAAACATTGCAGCAAGAAATGATGATCAAGATTCGATCTTTAAGCAATGCACAATTATAAATGACCGAGCAGCTGAGCTGAGAGCTGAGTTTACAATTCAAGCCAAATCTGGTGAAAAAAGAAGAATCCCGTTGAACAATGCTTGTTCAACTTCAACAAAACACACACAACGGAAAATGAATCCCACTGAGCCAAACGACATTCACACTGCTTTGCCGTCTTTTGATCCACCGCCGTCTCTGCCGCCAGTGCTGCCGAGAAATTTCTTCACAGCGTCCCTCATATCTTCACAATCCAACCCTTCAAAGAACTCCACCAACCTCCCCAGCTCCCGGTCCTCCATGTCATCCACAAACTGCCGGACCGGAACGGCATTCTCCGGTTGAAAGACGTACGAATTGGGATTGTCGTCCACAATCACCACCCGGCTCAAGTCCCTCCCCAACCCGGACAAGTCCTTCACGAACTTCCCGTCCACTTCTTTACAGGCGTCTCGATAGAGCCGGTGCGAAATCACCCGTTTCTGGTCCAACCGGTCCAGCACCAGCGACGCGTACTCTCTCAACCCCGCCGTGAATACCACCACCTCGTACTTCGCCCCTAACTTCTCCAACAACTCGTCCACTCCGGGACGCTTACGAACATAAAAGTTCATCTCGATTCCGTCGATCCTCGGACGCACTATGAAATCGAACTTCTCCGGCGGCGGGTCGGCCTGTGCGTGCACCAAGGTCTCATCCAGGTCGAGAAACACCGTCATCTTCTCCGGAGAGACCAGCGGCATAAGCGGTGGCTCGAACAAGAGCTTGCGGCAGAGCGGGTTTCCCGATCCGAGTTCAGATTCCGTCTCCGCCTCGTGGACTTGGGCTTTCTTGAGGATCTTGAAGCCCCTGTGGCGGTTCGGCGTGCCGATTCTCGCAAGTTTCGCGAAGAGCTTGAGTAGGCGGCGGGGGCAATCGAAGAGGGAGGCTAGCACGGCGGAGGAGGCCGCGACTGCCTCCTTCCTGGCCGAGGACTTTCCGCGATTGCGTCGCCTGTTGGCATTCTTCTTCACAATCTTGGACACCATTTCATCAAAATTTAATTTCTTGCTTTCCCAATTACTTCTGCGAAATCTTGATGAGAGAAATCAACAGACTTTATTAGAGAATTCAAGAGAGAGAGAGAGAGAGGTGGAGTTTTGAAATGAAATGGTGCGTGGGGAGTTTTTAAACTTTAGGTTCGGTGTAACGGTCGTCAGTGTAGGTTCGGATCCGAAGCTGAGGCTAAGTGGGTTTATTTTGAGGTGGGGAGCGGTGGTTGTTGGTTTGGTTCGGGGGCTTGGCTGGCTGCCATATCTGTTTTTCTTCTTTTCATTTTGAGAGAACCTTCTATATTTGTTCTTTTCTTGGATGAGGAAGCTTCTGTATTTGTTTTTTTTTTCTTCTTATAAACCATTAATAAGTTCAATTACTAATTGTTAGAGGAAAGGTAAAACTGGTGGGATCAAACCAGTACTAGAGTGCATAAGCATGATTTGTTTTCGCCAATACGGTAAAAAACCATGCACAGAAGCAGTATTTGTTGTGTGATAAATGATAATGCATTGCAATTATTATTTTTTAATTAACCAATAACTCAAAAGAAAATCAATTGTACGAGGTATGAAATCAGTACATGGGAATAAGATATGGAAAATTATTTTCCAAATATATACCTTGAGGAAAGGGATCTCAATTTTTACTAAGAAAAAAAAAAGAAAAAAAAATACTAGCTGTGGTGCCAACTTCATATTGAATTGTATTTCATGTTATGATTTTTTAAATTTTGCTTCATATATAGATTATAAAGTTTCTGTATATATATTATACTCTTAAACTATTAGTCATATAAAAAATAATTGAGGCATCTAATTATACCATAGAAATTGAGGCACAAAACATTTTAGGTAACATTGAAATTTCAACATAACCAAATTGGTAAATGATTTCATATTGAAATTTTTTTCGTAACCATAAACTATGAATGAAGACATTAATATATATATATATATATATATATTTGAGATCATTCATATTCGATGTGGAGCAGGCTCCACAACTAATTTCAGTTTCTTTCAACAAAATATTTAGGGATCCCTTTTTTGTCGGTCTAACTTGAAGAATCGTATGGTTCGATAAAAATACCTAGAAAATAGGATTTTTTTTTATTTTGTTGTTGATTTCTTGAAAAAGGGGATTGTTGAGTTTTCATAAGATGTTTTACAGGATGGTTAAGGAAAATGTTGTAAATTTGTGTTATTATTTATTGAGTCACATAAGTAGTGTTTTTGTTTTTAAACGCATTTTAAGCTAGAAAAATAAAATTTAAAAAAATACCATCTGGTCCCAAAACGTAGTGAGAACAGATTTCTCAAAATTCTTTGAACCTCCTACCCAAAATTTTAGGAAGTTTATAGTATGGAGAAATTACCAATATTATGTTTTATGAGAGTTTTTTTTATTTTTTTTATTTTTTAATAGAAATGCTAGGAAGACTAAATTTAGAGACTAAAATTGCAAACTAAATGATGTATCACCAATAGAAATGAGCACATTTATCAACACTTAAGTAATAAATCAATTATTAACTTACATGTTGCTTAGTTTCTAAAATTTAGTCTTCAAATAAAGTCTCCTAGCATTATTCTTTTTTTTAAACTTCGCAACATCAATTAAAAATCGTGAGTTATAAGGAAACAAAACTAAAAAAGCTCTTGTTAATTAAATTTCAATATTATTAGAAAAAAGCGTGGACTGATCCTCTGCGAAAGCACATTACATGAAGAAGTAGCAGAAACAAACAGAACATCACCACCATCCTCGTCCAAAACTCCAAAATGGAAATTCCAAAAGGCTGAAATTTACGTCGACTAGTGATTTCCCGCGCTTTTGATGAAACGATCAGCACCGGAAGCTTACACGTGGCGTCCATCAACTCCAACCCATCACCATCGTCGTCACCGTCGTCACCATCTTCGTCATCAGATGATGAAGTTATCGACTCGTCATATCCAACAAACCGCCTCACGGCGTCCCTAATGTCGTCACAACTGCGAGTCTCCTCGTCCTCGAAGAACTCCAGCACCCTCCCCAACTCCCGGTCCGCCACGTCGTCCACAAACGGCCGGATTGGGACCGCGTTCTCCGGCTGGAAGCAGTACGCGTTGGGATTGTCGTCGACGATCACCAGTCGGCTCAGGTCCCTCCCCAATCCGGATAAGTCCTTCACGAACCTACCATTTACCTCCGTACACGTGTCCCTGTAGAGACGGTGTGATATCACCCGCTTCCGGTCCAGCCGGTCTAGCACCAGCGTTGCGTACTCGCGCAACCCCGCCGTGAACACAACCACCTCGTACTTGTTCCCTAATTTCTCCAAAAACTCGTCTACGCCGGGACGCTTCACGACGTAGAAAGTCATGATTTTGCCGCGAATCTTCGGCCGTACGACGAAGTCAAATTTCTTGGGCGGCGGGCCCGTCACGGAATGGACCAGTGTCTCGTCGAGATCAAGGAACACGATCCGCTTCTCCGGCGAAGTCAGCGGTGGGAGCGGACGGCGTTCTTTGGTTAATTCGGATTCGGGTTGGCCCTCTTGGGTTTGTCTTTTTTTAATGAACTTAAATCCTTTATTGAAGCCAATGCGGGTCAGCACGATAGAGGAGGCAGCAGCTGCAGCCTTTATAACTGAGCAGTTGTGGCGGTGGCGCCGCCTTATGCCGCGACAGCGGTTGATGGACATGGGATTTATGTCGATTGCGGTTTTCTTCAAGATCTTGCACACCATTTTCTTTTGGTTTCTAGACCTCGGATGCAAGGGTTAAACGCTACTTTTTTTTTCCGGAATTGATCGCTCGAGTCTTCTGAATTCAAGGTGAGAATTTGAAATGAAATGTTGGAGAAGTTGGATTTGGTAAGAAATGGAGTGGAGAGATTTTTAAAATGTTTGGTTCGGTGTAACAATCGATAGTGAATGTTAGAACCGAAGCCTAAGTGAGGTTTGAGTTTGTTTTAGCTGCGGTTATTTTGTTCGGAGATAATTGGTTTGTTTTAAGTTACGAGATTTTGCATGCATGGTTTGGTTATTACAGTTAACCGTCTACGGTTTTAGTTTCGTAGTGAAGCTATATATCACTACCAAGTCTAACAAATTAAGTACCTAGTAATCATCCCAATTCGCCTTCCATACTTGTTGGGTTCTTTTTATTCTTTCTTTGAATTCCTTTAGAGCAAGTCCATCAGAAGTGGATAGCCCGGCACCCAACTAATTCCCTCCAACCCAATCCAATCGGCCAGCTGACAGCCCAAGCCGTCTCATAGGCTTGCCCAGAATGTGCTAAGCCAAGGCCCGGCCTATGTGACGTCATGCCAACGTCACATTTGAGCCTATAACAACTAAAAGTAATCTCAACCCTTAATTTGTAAATAATTTCCATCCACATCAGTTTTACAATAATTAAATCAGTTTAGGCCTTAATTCCAATTAATGGCGGAGCCAACATGGAGTTATTGGCTTTCCTTGATTCGAATAACTTTAAAAACGTCATGTATATTTGTTTGTGTATTGTATTTGACCCCTATAAACAACTAATTAAGGCAAATTAAATTACAACCTCCTTCTCCTACTTCTTCTATTTTCTTCTACCATATTGGTCTTCTTTTTCTCTCTTTTTGTGTGTGACTCTATTGTATGCATCATGTGCCGGATGAAATACCTTAGTTGACAAGCATTGGTAGTCTTCAACTTACTCCACCATATCCTGAATCCACCATTGACAAGCCTCTACAAATAATAGTAGTTGTTGACATATATTGGTATAAGCTTTCATTATATGTTGGTAGAAATTGACAAGTGCTTACTAGGTCCTTGACGAAATTACCAATAAAACTTTTTTGATTGATATTATGATCTCATTATTTGAAAATTTTAGCTCTACCGTTGATTCCAACAATATCAACACAATAGGCGATTATTTGCCTTCAGGTTGAGAAATCTTGTAAGTGTCATAGATTATGTACAACTATTTGTCAGATGAATACATAAACACAAGTACAGCTAACATTCACCTTCGGATCTACCCCTACCCAAATTGACATAAAGATATCAATAAATGAGGAAAGCAAAGCATAAGAATGACATCACTGGAAAAGCATGCAAAGTTGACTTGACCACACTTTTGGACATTTTTTTAATTTTGTTTTTTGGTAATGTGAGGGAAACTTTCAATTTAAATCATTTTTTTTATATCATATAATGTGATTATTAATAATTAAATTATTAGTTAAATATAAATTAACGTGTTTTTTTTATTAGTGACACATCACATAATTTACAAATATAATATAAAAAATAATTTACCTAACATTACCCATTTTTCTGAAAGTACATTGCCAACCCAAAAAATCAGCAGCATAATCCGACAACCATAATAAGTAAGCAGGAAAAATACTTGACCAAGCTTCACTAAAAAGAGTGTGTATAGTATCTTGCTAGTTGAAAAAATGGAGATAAACAAACAACCAACCAAAAATTATAGGCCAATTTCTTCACAAATTAACGTATGAACGCAGGAAATTGTTACTTAAGAGAGTCTTTGCCTCCCACTGAAACCAACAAAAGGCTTTCTAGTAACTTCATGTCTCCATCAATTATTACTAAGCATTTTAATTAAAGTGGTATCTGAGATTGACATAAATTCTCACTTTAATTCTTGAAATTTGAAATCGAAGTAGTCCTTGAGTTTGCCCACTATCAATTATTTTGGTCATTCCATGAAAAACATTTATTAAATAAGGACTAAAAAGATAAAAATACCCTTAAATTAATAAACAATGGGCAAAATGATTTGACAAAATTTGAATGTGTTTTTGTCATTGTGGTCCTTACTTAATAGAGATTTTTTCACGGAATGATCAAAATGATTGATTGTAGACAAACTCAGGGACGACTTATATCAATTTTAAATCTTAGAGACTGAAGTAAGGAATTACGTCAATCTTAGAAACCATTTTGGTTCAAAATCCTTTATTATTATTCTCTCTTTCATTTGTCAAATGAATTTAATTTCCACTCCAAAACGAAAGAAAAAAGTGTGAATATAATCTTGTGTGAAAGCATCAAATTACCAGAATCTTAGTCCAGCACCTAAAAAATTGGTATAACAAATGGGGTGGTAAGGAACCACAAGGATGTTGAAATGGTGAATAGTGGGAGGTTAGATTCTGCATGCGCATTGAACAAAGTATTGGGTTGTATCAAATTTCTCTTGTTCATCATTTGGTTGTTCTTTTGAATCGAGTGGAATATTGAAGACAAGTTGATGTTTGCATGCACTAAGAATTGTATATTGATAACTAGATTTCATCATCATGGGTATCTTCGATGGAAGATGCAAAAGGTCTTGAAATGAGTATTATGCATTTTTTCTTTGTCGGAAATTCTTCAAAGGCGGAATGCAAAGTATCCATCTTCAACAAAAGATGTAAGGAAAAATCTAAATTTATATTCTTTTTTACATGTTTTCATGATAAGTCCTTAATTAAAGAGAGAAAATTAAATGATACCTCAAATTTACATCCCTCCTCCCATTGAAGCAGAATTTTTATTTACATTTGTTGGAAATGTAAAATGAGATGTAATATGGTTTTAGCATTGGGAACATTTTTGCTCACTATCATAACTATGGTGTATGCTTACTATACACCTAATTATTGCATACACTTAATTATTTGTCATGTGTCATTTCACTTAACTCTAGTTAACTTTCACATTAAATGTTACTTTTTCAATTTTGAAAAAAGTTAACTAAAATTAAGTAAAAAAACACGTGACAGATAAATAGGTGTATGATGAGCAGATATCGAAGTTTAAAGTAGTGAGCAAAAAATGCACCCTTTAGCATCTCAATTTGCATTCGTCAAGATGTCCTAACTAATGAGGTCAATGCAACCATAATTAACTTTCTATTACTTCATAATTGGGTAATTAAAAGGTACT
>NC_142574.1:28815000-28852500 GCF_041283825.1 Pyrus communis | reverse complement strand
AAACCTCGGTTGCCTGTTGTGCGCTTTCGTCGCGCTCCGAGCGGCTCGCGACACTCCCCGCTTTACTTCGGCCGAGCTTTCAATGCGACCTCAGGTCAGGCGGGGTTACCCGCTGAATTTAAGCGTATCAATAAGCGGAGGAAAAGAAACTTACGAGGATTCCCCAAGTAACGGCGACCGAACCGAGAACAGCCCAGCTTGAGAATCGGGCTTCGTCGGCTTTAGAATTGTAGTCTAAAGAAGCGTCCTCAGCGGCGAACCGGGCCCAAGTTCACTGGAAGGTGGCGCCGGAGAGGGTGAGAGCCCAGTTGTGCTCGGACCCTGTCGCACCACGAGGCGCTGTCGGCGAGTCAGGTTGTTTGGGAATGCAGCCCCAATTGAGCGGTAAATTTTGTCCAAGGCTAAATACGGGCGAGAGACCGATAGCAAACAAGTACCGCGAGGGAAAGATGAAAAAGGACTTTGAAAAGAGAGTAAAAGAGTGCTTGAAATTGTCGGAAGGGAAGCGGATAGATTGTTGAAACTACAAAGTCAGCCTTATAAAATGTGTGTCAAAATGTGTTTAAAAAAATAAGCGTTCCCCAATCCTCATCCTATATATGTACGTATGTAGATTTAGCTATAGTGATAAGTTAGTCTAGTAAACTCATGAGTCATGAATAATCAAACTTCATTATCAGTTGTCTGCTCATAGCTCCCTTCTCTTTGCAATATATATAGAAGAATTGAAACAAAACGCTAAGGGAAAATTTGAATGGTTTATGCTTTGTTGGTAGGGATCTATTTTTACAAATATTTTTACACTTCTTTGTAGCCTTTAAATTTTGTAACATCCAAAGGTTCTTATCTATTTATTTAATAACATGGATGCTTATGTGGATTTTAACTAATAGTAAAAATAAAAATAAAATTGAAAAAACATAAGATTTGGAAGAAAATTAAAACTAAAATTAAAAAGAGAGGAACCCTAGCTATAATAGTGAAAATAAGAAGGGAGGTCTGCAACGTCCATCTCCCCAGGTTTGTGACTTCCATGCCTTTAATCTTTATTAGGTAAGCAAAATAAAACCCTAAATTCTATATTATTGTTCATATATGTAGGGTGATAAAATTAAGTTTTGAAAAATCTTTTTGGTTCTGTCAGTTCATGGAGCTTTTGTAATCACACATCTTCTTTTCTTTTCTAATCTCGAGGCATTTGAGGACAAACAAAAGATCAAATTTTAGATTACAAATAGCAAAAACAATTCTTTATTTTAAAACATGTTTTGGAATTGGGGTGAAATGGAGACCACCACCATGAACTCGAATAACACCCGAATGCGCCAAATCAAATGAACGACCTTCACCTATATTTAGATCAACAATGCTCATACCTTTTTTTTTTTGCTCGAATGAAGCCACCACTTGCAAACCAGTTGGTCGAAGGGAATTCTAGATACCTTGTTGCTGAATGTGTAAGATTTAATGGCGTTAAATCTTTTAAGATACAGAGGAGAGAGAAACACTAATAATACTTTTTCAAAATTAATGAATTTAATTTCCTTTCATATTTTAAATTAGTAAATAAACCAATCTTAACAGTTGAAATAGGTTTAATCTAAAAGCTCAAAAGAAGTGTAAAAATATTTGTCCCTTGATCCTATCCCTTGTTGGTAAATGATTATATATGTCTTAATTTATGAAAGTTTGTATTTCTTTGAAATTCAAACACACTGATTAGCCCCAAATGTACTTATTCAGCACAAGAAAAGAAAAAAAATCCAAATGTACTTATGATATTTTAATTTTGGGTTTTATCTAGGTACGTATGTGAATTGTGTACCTAATGCATGATCGGATTAAAAAATATTTCTAATTAAAGGAAAACTAATGAAAATGGCTTGAAAACTTTGAGTTTTAACGATAAGGACAAAATAAATGGTAAAATGAATAGTACCAAGTTTGACTTTTTAGTGTAAAAATATGATTTTTCGTTAAAATGAACAGTACTACGGGCTCCCTTCAATTAAAGATGACAATCTAATTTTCTATAACAAACAACCCCACAGTTTTTTCTCTTTTTAAAAAATGTAAGGTTGCGTGATGGGTACCTAATGGATGTTATTTTCACCTAGAGGTTGTTCCTTACGGAATGAATTGTTTAAGAACAAAAAAAAAAAAAACGTGCTTAATGTTTCCGGAAAAAAAAACATGTGCTTAATGACTTGACCTTACACGTTGTCTTACTTGATCTTTCATGTGCTAATTTACTTATTTAGTTTTTTTTGGGTCAAATACTGGATATTTAATTAGTTTGACAGCACGTTTCTAGAGATCAAGGCGACTTTCTGATAATTTCACCATGCCAGAATCAAGCCACAACTATTTTATAATATAGTTATAGTCCCATACCAATAGAAGCATCAAGAAAAGTCTTACTAAAAGTCTCGAAGACCCATGGACCCCCCGGCGCCCCCACCCCCCCCCCTCAATAGGACACCAGAATATCGGGAGAAATGCATGAGAGAAAGGTATATTGGTTAATGATTGTGAGGTTCAATTTCTTGATTGGAGGGGACATTAGAAGCCTCTGCTCTTTCCTATATTGCTTATAGAACCAATTCCTATAATTATGAAACCCATATGAGATGCAGAAGAGTAGGCTTTTTTTTTTTTCTTTCTTTTTTTGGTCTCGAAAGAGATGTTGGTCTCAAATATAAAAAATTAAATTATACCCCTAATTTTACAGAAATTAAGTAAGAGTAAAATTAAAATTACATTATGCTTATGAATAGTAAATCAGTTCATTTTGAGATTTCGTTTAAATTGAATTTAAATATATTCTTAGAGTAGTTAATATTTGTATTTGAACAAACGATATTATCCACAATAAGAAGAGGGACTTAGCATCACAATTGGCTAATAATAATATAGTTCAAACTCACCTTTAGTGATAATCGAACCAAAGATCTCTCACTTACAAATGAAGAGGGACATCACTATATCGTTACACCGTAGTACTAAGTGACTAGAGTAGTTAATATTGATTCCAAAACTTTATTAAAATAGAATATCTCATAGTTAGTATTTTCTAGAGCACTTAATGGCAAAAGTCTATATTATAATTCCAAAATGACTTAATTTCAACGTGGTAGAATTCGTATTCCTTGCTAAGTAAGCAGTATGCGCCCCTTTTTTCCCTGTGTAAATTAGTGTAGAATATCGCTTGTAATAAAAAGCGTAGCGAGAGACATTAAGTGTACACTTTTTACACATCCATGCTTAATCATGTATGTTGTTTCGATTTCATTTATTCAATTTAATTGTCAGAAATTAAAAAAAAGTTGTGTATGAGGAGAAAAATGATGTGTGATTATCATTACCTTCTTAAATTTATTGAACCCTATTATATCTCTGAGTTAAAGTTTTTCATTCCAGTTTAATTGAAGTCTCATCTAACATGTTTTTCTTTTCTTTTTCATTCTTAAAATGTTTAGGGTTTCATGTATTAAAAAAATGTCTAGGGTTTCGGTATACACATATACGGACCCCAATCGGAAGTTAAACCCACAACTGACAACCCCTTGAGATTATCCTGCATTTAAGGAAGTAGAAAGGAAGAAATAGATTGTGATAATTTTATCCTTAGTTATTGGAGGATTAACATGCATGGTTTTCAATTTCAATTAGCAACTGGGTTATTTGAACTTAATATTGGACTTGGTGACATGTCCTGAGACCAATGTCATTCAAATTCTGAAATCTGAAGTACATAGATCTTAATTTGCTCGTGGGTAAATCTTGATTAGTGCAAGACCATAGCGAATAATGTTAATTATTAAAATTGGTTAGAGTAATGCTAGGGAGGCCAACTTTTTAGATTAAATTTCATAAATTATATGACAAGCATGGTTGTTGATGACATAATTATTAGTTTTTTTTTTTTAATTTTTTTATCAAAGACAAAATTATTAATTAAGTATTTATTATAATGTGCTTAATTTGTACTGATGATATATCATATAATTTATAAATTTATCTAAAATTTTAATTTACGCATTATTCATTTATCTAAAGCTGTGATGGGACAGTAAAATAATCTCTCATTCAAAGAATTTCGACCGATGCGGGAATGTATCATGGAAGTGGTCAAACCATATGTATAGGAAATTCCATTTCTAGAAGCCTAATAAGCCCATTATAGTTTGTCGTTCGCATGTTTATTTACATGGTGGTCAAACCATATAGATTAGAAATTCCATTTCTACAAGCCAAATAAACCCATGATCGATGGCATGTTTATTTACATGGTATTGGGATATGAATAAACGAGGATGCGAAGAATTAGGTGTGAAATAAACAATCTGTTAGTGAGATATTTTCATTTTTTATGTATCTTATATTTAAAATTGACGAGACTCATATAATTAATACATGGGTTATTTTAGTTTCGGTTCCTAATTAACCTAATTGTTAGAATGAAACCTTGTTTGTTTAAATAGTTTAATTGAGGTCCCTAAAATCATCTAAGAAATTTAACTCCTGCATTTATGCATTTATATCTCGTTATGAAATTTAAACAAATTCAAATAATATTTTTACAATATAACAATTATCTAAAAATCAATAATATAATAATATTGTTTTTCATATAGTTATACTAAAAAAAAAATATTGCACCCACGTAATAATTAATATATTTTAAGAAATAACTATAGATATATTTTAAAACATAAAACAAATAAATGTAATTAGCATGGATACATTTAGAAGAAAAAAAAATCAGTACAAATTGAATTAAAAAAATATGGGTACACAATAGAATTTAAAATTATGGGTACAAAGTATAAATTTAAAATTATGGGTACATTTATAGAATTTAAAATTATGGGTGAAAATTAAAAACCAAGAAGAATTTTGATACAAATTTAAAAAATGGGTACAAATTAAAAATAGAAATATATGAAAAATAATAAAAAGATATATTTGGAAAAGGTTAATAATTTTTTTCATTTTTTAAATTAACATATAATGACATGTAATTAATTTAATATGCAAATAATGACATGGATAAAGGTCAAAGGACCTTGATCAAAAATAAAAAAGTAATAAGGTTTTAATTAATGAGAAAAGAAAATGAGGAATGAGAACCTAATTTATCCTTAATGCATTCTCTAAGGGTGTGTTTGTTTGACATCACTAGCCCTCACTGGATTAGACTGGTTTAAGTTTTAGTCCGGTCTTGTGTTTGTTCCTTACCTGGACTAAGTTTAGTGGGACTAGCAGGGACTCCCCTCGACTGAGTCCTTCACTAACAGGTTTTAGTGAGACCTTCTGATTTGGAGAGGATGGCTGAGCCGCCCTCTAATCCCGTCATCTCCATTCTCATGCGATTCGATCCTCGCCCTGCTCCCTCATCATCGTCCTCCTCATCCTCATCTCTACGTCCTGCTCGCCTTAGCTGCATCCTACTCGCCCTCATTTGCTCATCTTGTCTGGTAAACTTCGAATCCGACATTATTTCTTCGATTTGTTTTGTAGATCGTGATATTACTGGGCTTTATTTGATTTAGGTGTTTTGGGTTTAAGAAATTTTCAATAATAAACCTCTGCACTTGAACAAATTAGGGTTTTAATTTTTAGGGTCAAATTGAGATTAGAATTTGGGGTTTTCACATTTTATGCCAATTTCAATCCCAAAATGATGATAATCATCACGAAATTGTCGTTGCCAGGGCGGATGCAAAGTTAAATTTGTAATTTAGGTCTAGTTTCAACAGATTTTGGTATCAGGTTGGACTAAAGTTTTTGGATTTTGGTATCGGGTTTGAGAAATGAGTTGAGTTGCATTTAGTAACTACACTCACAAAGACACTCACGCACTGTCCTGTATAAATTTCATCTTAAACCTTATGGGTGGGATCTTAATTGTTGCAACAGGTTCACAAGGTTCCAGCAACTGATATCGAGGCCTTTAAATCTCCATTCATGGGTCTATTTGAAAAGCACTGTACACACAAGTTCATTCTATATGTTCAAGATTATAGTGAAACTGATCCTAAAACACATGAGGGAATGAACTTAACAAGAGTGACAACTAGAGATTTGATCGCGTAAGTGCTAGGGCAATAACCTTTTTGCAAATGAACTCTATAATCATTCTAAGAAGAATCATAACTTGCGGTCTTTATAGTCTCATTGGTACCAATGCTTTGTCTCAGTTTTCTATTGTATAGGGTTCCTTGTAGAAAAGAAAGGTGGTCTTATTTTGATAAAGTAACAATCCAAGAACATTTGTTTATATTTTTGTGTGGTTGATGTTTTGACAAAAAATATGGTCTTGATGACAACATTGTTGACTTCCATGGGCATGCTTTGACATTTCATAGGGATTATCGCTACCTGAATGAGCCTGCTCTGGATACGGTGAAGAGAATGAAGGTAAATACTGGTCAAGGTTCATAAATGTTGCATAAGCTTGAGTGCAGTTTATGGTGGGACTTATATGTTGAATAAGCCTGAGTGCAAGGTAATCCTTACACATTTTTCTTGGTTTTAACCCTATTTCATTTTGCATTAGTTTGTGTTTAATTCCTGTCTAGACACTGAGTTTGATGCATGATGCCAGGTAGAGTTCAATGAGGAAGGGAAAGTTATCGGTGCCACATCTGAAGGGGAAATTGCTAAGTGCAAAAAAGTTGTCTATGATTCTTCTTACTTGCCTAACAAGGTAAATCTTTCTGAGTAAAGTATTTAAAGGTGGTGGGAAATTAATATTAGTTTGAACCAATAGCTTGTTGGTGGATATTTATTCATCCCGGTTATCCCTTTGTTTCTTTTTATTGTTTCATAGAACCATGCCTTTCATATAAGGTTTAACCAAATTTCTTGGAATGTTTGAGCATGTTCTTAACCTCAGTATGGACCTAAGTGCTGCTAGTGCTGCAGAAGAATAAATAGCAAAGCTGCATGTGGTGCTTAAAGTGAATTGTGCTTTATTCCAAGTACACTGAGCTGCTTAAGTTACCTTACCCTAATCCTCATACCGTGGAGGATTATATGAGTTATCACTCATTTTTAATCATAGACTTGATATGTTATATATTGTCATTTAAATGTACTTCAAGTTTCAAACTTTGTTTTAAATGAAAACTATATGTCTAGATTTCAGACATGCCCTTGTGTTGGTTCAATGTATTTTCAGGTTGCGAGTATGTGTGGAATCAAGTAAACAAAATGATAACTTGTCAAAGAACTATTTCTTTCAAGTTAATGATGTGTGGGATGGATTCAGTTCTAATCGGTTTGGTTTTTTGCCTCGCATCATTGTGGCCTTGGGATTGAATGCAATTGTCATGGTATGGACTGAAATTGGCTTATACATAGAAGAGCAATTCCAAGTAATTATTTCACAATTGAGTAAAAAACTGAACTTGTCAGACATCAATTTTTGTTCTACTCAAATACCTTTAACTTTAATCTACAACTTTAAACCAAAGGTGAATACTTAAGAAAAGCGTCATGAACCCTGTCGATTGTTGGGAGAACACTTTGTTATATTCATGTTTGGAACAATGCTACTCTTGAATCATGTATGTTTCTTTCGTTGGCAATAAAATTTGGTTTTTGTATTTTTATTGAGTCTCACTCGCATCCAATATTATTAATTTTAATAATATCTTTAATAAAAAAAGCAATTAAAATAGAACAATAATGTAGTCCTAGTCTGAGCAAACATCAAATTGGTGATAGTACTGTTTTCATTATCCTGCTTTTTAGTCCGACATTGCACCAAATGTTTCACTAAGTTAGTCCAGCTTAGTCCCTGTAGTTAGTCCAGTCCGAGACAGTCCAGTGCAACAAACGCACCCTAAGTGTTGGTAAACGCAGGATTAGAATTCGTACTCATTCATTGTCGTTCTCATATATAATAAATAAGAGTAAATTATAGCAATAGTCCCTTAACTTTAACTCAATTGGAAAAATGGTCCATCAATTAAAAATTCATTACCATTGATCCCTCAACTCATCAAAACGTGCAGCTATGATCCCTCAACTAAAAATCTATTACCATTGGTCCCTCAACTTTAACCCAATTGTAGCAACTTTAACCCAATTGTAGCAATGGTCCTTCCAACATAACTCATTTTGACAAAATTCTGATGAAGTTGACGAAAAAGGCCATATCTACACGTTTTGATGAGTTGAGGGACCCCAATTGTAGCAATGGTTCTTCTAACATAACTTATTTTTACAAAATTTTGCTGAAGTTGACGAAAAAGACCATTGCTACACATTTTGATGAGTTAAGGGACCAATGATAATGAATTTTTAGTTGAGGGACCATTGCTCCAATTTGATTAAAGTTGAGGAACCATTGCTACAATTGACTCTTTAAATAAATGGATGTTTTGATATAGGCGCCTCAGTTTTGAATTTTCTAGATCAAACATCCATGTCTTTTAGTGATTTGATTAAACTTTTTTTTTTTGTCATAATTTTGTTGCTATATGCACATTATATTGTAACAAAGCTTTTTTATTACACTCTCCTCCATTAGAGATAATTGTAAAAAAAAAAAGGTTGGTTAGATTCAATTTATTTTCACAAGAATGATACAATTTAGCAATAATTATCTAAGATTTAAGATATTTTCCTTCCAAAATAGTTTAAAATATTTTTAAATCCCTCAAAATCAAACATACCGCAATAAGTTTTTCTTTTAGTACTTTAAGAGAAAATAGGATTAAGAATAATATAAACGTAACAATACACAATGTGTACAAAATAAAACGTACCAAAATAAAAATAATGTACTAATATTAACAATATGTATCAAATCAAACGTATCAAAATTGCAAATAAACGTACAAATTAATGATTTTTTGTAAATTCAAACGTATCTGCAGATAATATATACGTAATGTATTGTACCTAATAATAATTCGTCAACAACTATACTTAAAAAAAACAGCAAAAAAATATAATTTCACAAAAAAAAAATTGAAAAAATTACATGGAGCTTTTATGTTGATCACCAACTATTTGAAAAAGAAAAAACCATTTGAAAAAAGAAATAATATAGTTTAATTATTAATATCTCCACTAAATAAGTAACAGCGCATCATGTAGATAAAAAGATAAATTCAAAAATTATTTTAATTTAAAAAAAATAGAGGTGACTATTGATCAAAACACTTTAATCAAATTTTAAAAAGACACAGATGTTTAATCTAAATGATATAAAAAAATTGTAGAAGATTCTAATTTTCTCTGAAGTAAATATACTCTTATTGACACATGTTTACTAATGATATGGGAGAATGTGGAAATGATACACATCTAAATTATCACTTGAGAATGAAGTGCATATCTTACATTCTCATCTCCAGAAATGAGAATAATACTCATATCTTATATTAATTCAGTAAATTAAACATGCTGTAAAAGCAGTCACTATTGGCCTTATTGGTAGCAGTTTAATTCTAGGTTTTCGATCTGGTTTTCCTATAAGGTGTGCTTGGTCAGTTGGAATCCTAGAGTATAGATAAGATGGCAAATCAGTAATGGTCACGCCTCCTCATCCTCAAAGTGGACAACCCTCAAATTCAATGGATCGGTGCAATTGATTGGAGGAGTCGATTGCTGCCGACAAGTTCAAAAAAGATTGTCAAGAAGATATAAATTGCGATTGCTGCCGCCAAGTTCAGAAAAGATTGTCAAGAGATATTAGTGCCATTTATTTGATATGTACTTAGCTGCCGCCAAGTTCGAAAAAGATTGTCAAGAAGGAGAAATTTTTAGGTGTACCGGGTACATCAAAAAATTTTGGTGTACCCTCACTCATAAATTCTCACTTATCCCTCACTTATTTTTCAATAAATAAATAAAATCAAATTCTAATGAGTGAGGGTACACCTAAAAATTTCTCGTCAAGAAGATCTAAAGTGCGATTGCTGCCACCAAGTTCAGAAAAGATTGTCAAGGGATATAAGTGCCTATTGATAATTACCGGAGACACGTGTTTGACAAAATGACATTGTTTGTTGTATTAAACTTTTTTTTCCCTCCTCTTCTTTTTTCTCGTATTTGAACGATTACGGTTAAGTTATGTCAACATTTTATATTAATTTTTTTATAACAAGAGAAAGACAAAATAAAAGAATGTGAGATGAGAGGATGGAAGATGATGAAAAGAGGAAGGAAGATAATCATAATCCATTAAACTTATTGGCACGCAACATCTGAATCAGCGAGTCACTTTCTGAAATATGGAGTTTTGTTTGTTGTTTTTTGTCAAGAAATAACACTATCTGAGTCACCAAATAAATCATCTAATGTCGGATCTTTTTTTTATATTTTTATAATTTTATAATTTTTTTTTTTAATAAAGGAAACGGTAGTAGTATTCATTTGAATAAAAAGTGAAGGTATATTGTATCTAAAATGAGGAAAAGGATCCTCATCGGATTCTTTTCCTAGAGATTCTAAAGATTCCGTGATTGTGATCGTTTATCGTACGATCAGTTTTCGTTAAGTACTATTTATATTTAATTTTAAATTTTAAATTTTAAAATGATTTCTAACTTCACGATATACGATACACAATCACGATCATGGGATCCGTAGGTTCCCCAAGAAAAGAATCCGACGAGGAACCTTTCCCTAAAATAAAGGTATATTGTATCATTTGTATTTGTATAAAAAATATTAAAACAAATGATTGTATAATATTGGAAAGTTCTCAAGTAAGCCTACTATAGTAACGATGTTCTCAAATAGCACCATAATTTTGTAGCATAGTCTCATTTTATGAATAGAAAACTTCATCCTAGTCCTTGATTTGTGTAAGATTAATAAAAACTAATTTTAGCCCCTTAACTCAGGTAAACACAGTGTTCTAAAACGCGGTTTGGCGGCCGTCTAGGCGTTAGGCGTCGGGCCACTGCCATGATTATTTAAAAAATGTCCAGTAAATCGGCAAGGGTATTAGGCAGTGCCTAGGCGGCCGACTAGGCGGGCTAAGCGGCCTCCACGGTTATTCTGTTAAAATATTATACGTTTCACCGTTTCACTACACCGCGAGGGTGACAACATAAAGTTTGAAAAGAGAAACCGAGAGAGCGTGAGGGAAGAGTAAGCATGAGAGAGATCTATAGAAGGAATCAGACTAATAGTATAATTGTAGAAAAAACGAGAATTTTGACCTAGAAGCTTTAGATTTCTTCGATGTGCTTGAGGAATTTGACTGGACTCATGATTAGGTTTTGGAAAATTATACAGAGCAAGAAAATGGAAATTAGGCGGAGAAGATGGGGAATCAAATGGAGCAATCGAAGAAGAATGGAAGGGAGGGGAAACGAGAAACCCCAAAATAAAGGCCTTACCGATTTCCAAGGTATCAAAAGCCATTCCCCTTTGTCAGATGGATTTCCACTATTAGGCTTATTAATTATTTAAAAAAAGTTACCTACTCCACTATTAAACAAATATATTATATTATAATCTTTTTTTTTCTTTCAAATTATGTATTAAAATTCTTACATTACATATATATATCTTCCATTTTGTAGTTTCTGATGAAATCATATATATGTTAAATATAAACAAATATTTATTTACACGAAATATAATAAATTTAATTAAATCCGCCTAGTCTGCCTAGGCACCCGCCAAGACCCCGCTTAGCAGCCTAGGCGCTATGTCTCAGCCCGCTGTCCGACTAGCGCCTAACGTCTTTTACAACCTTGGGTAAACATACATTTAATCACCTCCTCATTATTTTTCTTTATCTTCTTAATTTTAATGCATTAATTACATTTTAATGATGTCATAATATATTTCATTGTCGATATGTAGGTAAGGGTAATGTTAAGAGCACTATCAATTTAAACCATATTTTGTAAATCGTATGACGTGATTATTGATGATTGAATTATTACTTAAGTGTGAGGATAGGGGCCTAGTTGCAGTGGCACTAGAGCTAAGAAAACTCCCACCTCACCCAAGTTGGATTACCCCCATCCCTAAATTTAACTAATGATAAAAAAATTATTACTTAAGTGTTAATTAACGTGCTTATTTCTTATTGGTGAAATGGAGCCAAAAATATTCAAAACATCTAGAAGACGACACATGGAGCTTTTCCCCAAGAAGACAAGATTTCCTTCATCAAATGGCAAACAAATATTCCCACATGCATTTCAACATTCCTAAAGGTTCGAGCAGCTGACTACGACTACACTAAGGCCATCTCCAACTGTAAGGGGGTCAAAAAGCCATGTTTAGCCCTATAACCATGCAAGATTTTGATTTTTTTTTTTAATAAACAGTGTCAGTCCACATTTTATATCATCTCCAACCGAGATGGCCAAAGGGCCATAGGCCAAAACATAGCCATTTAACCAAAAAAACTCAACTCCAACTGAAGGGGGCTATTTTTTAGCCCCCTCAATGATTTATTTATTTTTAATTGAATTAAATTACCATATTAAAATAAGGTTTTCAGACATATTTTGAGTGCTACTTTTTGCTAAATGAATAAGCCTCCGGATTTATTTTCTTTATACAATCTCAATAATTTTTCGAATACGATTTCGAGTGACACGTATCGCTAAAGTGAGTAACTATCTAGATTTCTTATCTTTATGTAAAAATTATTGAAAAAAAATTAAAGGAAAGATTATTGGAAGATGTAAGATAATAGAATGTGAAGAATTGAAATAAAATGAGGTAAGATAAAAGGATGTGAGAAATGGTGTAGAAATGGCTTAGGACCTTAGGTATTTATAGAAAAAAAAAATTTCAAATTCCAACGGTAACATGACGTCAATTAACTGTTGCTAGTTGGCATCATGTTGATGCCAGGTTGCCGTTGGAATAGGTTAGGCTAGGTACAAACGGGTTGGTTGGCTAGCTCATTTTGTCCAGCCTGTTGGCCTAGTGGATGAGATATGGAAGGGTGGGGCCCACAAGCTCTTTGGCCTAGCCCTCAGTTAGAAACAATTTTCGTGTCAAAACGGACCCCCCCCCCGGGGAATTTCATTATTTAATTTATGTATTTCGTATCTATTAGATTTTATTAACTATATTTTTGTTAATATTAGAATTTTAATTATTTAGTTACAAAGTTTGGTTTTTCATAATTAGTCCAAAAAAAAAAACAGACTAGAATATGCCAAATGGCAGTGGGGGAGAGAGAGATAGAGAGATAGAGAGAAAATGAGAGAAATGAGGGAGAAAGAGGGACTAATCAGAAGGAGGGAAAAGAAGAGAAAGAAGAGAGCGGAGATACCAGCAGACTCGATCCCAAACCCTTCGACTTGATAAGTTTTCGATGAAATTCATAGATTTTCGTACGAGTTGAGATGATCCACCACCACCAATCATCACGTTTTTACTCCCTCTTCCATTTCCACCTAAACTTGACGAGGATTAGCTCCCATTTCTAGAAGAACGACATTGGTGGCGCCAAAGGTTCCATGGCGTCGATCCGCCATTTCTGAAGGTGTTACCTTCGTCCACTACCACCAATAGACTCCATTTGAACCCAGGAACAAGACTTAAACAAGTTTGGGGGCAGCGGAGCAGCGGAGAAGACGAATCAAAGTTCACCCTTTATAGGGTTTCTGATGGATCGAGGGAAATTCCAGTCACTTCCCAGCCGGATTGGAACTCGGCCCATGTATAAAACCTACTCCTTTCTTCACGATCTTTATTTTGGTGTAATTTGGGAATTTTTGAAGTTAGGTGAATTTTCTGGCTAGTAGGGGCGGCCAGGCAGCGCCTAGCTTAAGGAACCACTTGATCATTCTAGGCTACATTTGATACCCTAGTTTCATATTTGACACCCGATTAGTGAAATTCTTTCATTTGAACCTAGTTCCATTAAGGAAGACTACTTGACCATTGTAACGAACGAAGATCCGATCGTTGGATCATCACCAAACTTTGGTATGTTATGGTACATAATATTTAAGAACCTTAGGAACTTATGAATCTGAAATCTGATTGGTGGATCTTCTTAAATCGATTACTAGGGGGTGTGGACCCTACTATTGACCTTGATCGATGGTTAACTTTTTAGTCAACGAGTTCCAAGTTATTCTAGCGCTTCATTTATCTTAGAGTGTTGTTGAGATTTCATGGAGCTTAATGGGCTCATCACGATGACATGTCTTTCTCGATTGACATGTGTCTTGATTTACGTAAAAGTGGCACCTTATTGTGTTATACTTGTTTATTGAATTTCTAGATAATATAAATATATAAATGAAGTGTTCGAATTGCTAGTATAGAAATTACGAGCCTAGAATCTTATTAGAAGTATTATATAGAACTTATATGCTAGTATGACAAGATAGTTAGTGGTCGTGAGAAGTTGTTAGTGCAGGTGCTTACGTTGTAATCATAAGGGTTGAGATAGGGGTAAATAGGTTATGTGTTGACTAACTGCACCATGTAACAATGGTACATGGATGGTCTTACTTGGTATATCCGCAATAGGGGACCATGCATATTTCAGGGGTGATCATACTTGGTATATCTGCGATGGGTGATCACTGCATGCGTGATTAGATTATGCCTATGATTCTGTTTGGTTTATCCACAATAGGGGACCATATGCATTCTATGAGTGATCATGCTTGGTATATCCGCAATAGATGATCACTACCTAGAGCTATAGGATACAGTCCTGCTTGGTATTTTCACGATGGGGGACTGTACATATGTTAGGGGTGATCATGCTTGGTATATCCATGATGTGTGATCATTGCCTACGTTATTAGACTATGCCTATGGTTCTGCTTGGTTTATCTGCAATAGGGGACCATACGCATTCTAGGAGTGATCATGCTCAGTATATCCGCAATGGGTGATCACTACCTAGAGCTAGGATGTGGTTTTGCTTGGTATATTCACGAATGGAGGACCATATGTATTTCAGGGGTGATCATGCTTGGTATATCCGTGATGGGTGATCACTGCCTGCACACTTAGATTATGCATATGGTTCTGCTTCGTATATCCACAATGGGGGACCATACACATACTAAGGCTGATGAGGATTAGTTGTCCTTGGTAAATTTCAGTAGGCGGCCATATTTTAGTTCGATTCCGTTAAGTGGTCTGGAATCATTACTCTTTCCATAAAGTTAAATTGGAACCCTAGATTCGAATGAATGGAAATTACCCACAGTAAACGTTGTGAGTATAAATTAGATTTACCATGTTATTATTTATAATCCAACCAGGGAATTGTGTAGAGTTCTTTTATTAAATTTTGTGAAATGATATGTGATCTTGTTGATTGATTAACACAGTTAAATGTTAATATCATGCATCTTTGATTCATGGAATTGGTTAATTGAAGTGATTGTGGAATGATGTTGGATATGATTGTTATTAATATGATTAGATTAGTTGATCAATGTGACTAGAGAATAATAATGTGCTTTGTTGATTTTTTGATATGTTATAAGTTATGGATTGCTGTATTATGTTGAAAACATAGTGATTTATATGATTGATGGAATGGAAATCTTGAATGTCATGTGGGTTCGTTATGTAGCCTGAATCAAATAATTCATTCTTTTCAAATCCCAATAATTGATTGAGGAATGTTATGCCTTTCTGTTAAAACGTATTGAGATAAACGTCGGAGTGTCGTAAAGGGTGAATTACGAAAGGCTTGATCCCTTCTTAGGGTATGTAGGTAGTCTAATGCTAAGGTTAGATGCAGCTATGAAATAAAAGATATGATTGCGTGGTTGAATCATTGATTGTGTTTCGGTTGTTTTGGAGCCAAGACATGATGGATAAACAGGGATGTGGTGACGTCACGTGTCAATCTTAGACATATGTCGAGATCGGGGCATGACATAAGCTCCCCTGCTTATGGCATGGAAAAATCAAAGGCATTAAAGGTAAGATTAATCACCAAATCCCATCATTAATACATGCCTCATTGAAGATTAACTCAAACAAGAAGTCTTCATCACAATTTATCAAGGTTACTTATTTGATAATTCTGATATATTATCTCATAATTAATATTTGTGAAATCTTCTTTCCTCATCCATCATACGGATGACTCACCTTGACCAATCGGAAGCCGCCATGTGTAAGGCAAAACCCTGTCATGCGGCTCACCTCCCTATAAATACTCTATTAAGCCATTGACCAACATCCCTCCTTCCCCCCACCACCACCTCGTGGGCGGGTGAGGCATTGACCTTGATCAAAGGTGTTTATTGTTTTATAGGTACAAATTCGTCAAGAGTGAAGACGACAGATTTTTGCTACCATAAGTGACACATCACATGGTTTGCAATATATAATCGAAAAATATTAGTCTGCAATACACCTTGTGTTCTTCATTTTGGTACATTAATTCATTTGATATATTTTGGTACAAACATTTAGTTACATTAATTCAATATAATAAATTTTGGTACATACATTTAGGTAAAGACTTTTTTTTTTTGCATAGTCAGTACATATATTTAGGTACATTAATTTATTATAATGTATTTCCGTACTTAATATCGGTATAGACATTTAGGTACATAATTGTGAGATCCCACATCGCCCAGGGGAGTAGATCATGTAAGCCTTATATGTATATTCTCATCTCTACCTAGCAATAGGCTTTTTGGGAGCTCACTGGCTTCGGATTCTGTAGGAACTCCGAAGTTAAGCGAGCTCGCGTGAGAGCAATCCCATCATGGGTGACCCACTGGGAAGTTCTCGCGTGAGTTCCCAGAAACAAAACAGTGAGGGCGTGGTCGGGGCCAAAAGCGGATAATATCGTGCTACGGTTGAGTTAAGCTTGGGATATGGTGGGGGACTAGGCCGGGATGTGACAATTTGGTATCAGAGCCAATCCCTAGTTGGAAGTGTGCCGACAAGGACGTCGGTCCCCTAAGGGGGGGTGGATTGTGAGATCCCACATCGCCCTGGGGAGTGGATCATGTAAGCCTTATATGTATATTCTCATATCTACCTAGCACGAGGCTTTTTGGGAACTCACTGGCTTCGGATTTCGTTGGAACTCCGAAGTTAAGCGAGTTTGCGCAAGAGCAATCCCATGATGGGTGACCCATTGGGAAGTTCTCGTGTGAGTTCCCAGAAACAAAACTGTGAGGGCGTGGTCGGGGCCTAAAGCGGACAATATCGTGCTACGGTGGAGTCGAGCCCAGGATGTGACAATAATTCATTTCAAGGTAATTCTCACTTTACTACTCTGAAGTATCATAGTTTTCAAAATTTTCATACATCAAGTTTTAATTTCATTTCAATCTCATACTTAAAGTGAGGATTGTGGGACACTTTCATATGGAACGTGGCACCTATGTGGATAGTGACCAGGCTCCACGTTCAATATTGCCCCATGTGGACATTAAAAAATTAAAAAAAATTAAAGATTTTTAAAATATAAAAACAAAAAAAAAACTGTCAATTAGTCCTACGATCTAGTTGTATTCCTCTTCATTTGTAACTTAGAGGTCTTAGGTTCGATTCACCAAAGCCAAATTTGAACCACATTATTACTAACTCATTGTGAGGCTTAGCACATCATCTCTCTCTTAGATATCGTTTGTTAAAAAAATAAAAAAAATAAAGAAACGAAACCCTAAAATCATAAGGCTAAAGTAACCGTAACCCCATCTCAGAACCCCTAAATTTGAAACCCAAAGGAAAACCTTCCATGCACAGACGGCGTCGAACATCGTCGACCGGTTCTTGACAAGCGAGGCGGCAGTGGCAACAATTGTGGCCTCCCGATTTTCTTTTTCAGCGTTTGAACCATGATTTGGGATTGTTTTCTGCAATTTGATTGAATACATGATATACCCAGCTCGTAATTTGGTGTTTATTGGTGTTTTGATGAGAGATTTGTAACCTACTACTAATTTACCCCTTGAATTTAAATTTTAACCAATTATCTTCCTAAACTTTTATTTATGGCCAAATTCCCATCTTCCGTTAAATATCACACATTTCATCCATGATTCCGTTAGTTTGGAGGGCAAAATCATCATTTTGAAGCAAACATTTTTTGCTCTTTTTGAATTTGCATCTGGGACCTGTGGCATGCCATTGGAGGCTATGGTCATGTGGGTGGGCTTCGAAAACAGTCACAGAGAGAGAAAGAGAGAGAGAGAGAGAGAGAGAGAGAGCAACAAGGAGCTATTGGTGTAGTGATAGGTGAGCTGCAAGAAGGTGGGTTCGCAGGGAGAAGGGAAGGGGGATCACTACTTGAATCAGGAATCTGGGACCTACCATTGGAGTTTGTGGGGTGGGTGGGTTATGGCGGGGTGGTACGAGGGCTGAATTTGAGGGAAGGGGCAGGGAGATGAATTTGATATGAGATTGGGGGTGGTTGGTGGTTTGAGATTTAGGGTGGGTGAGAAGGGTTACAATCGAGTAGAAATGGGGAAGTGAGAGAGATGTGGTTTTTTATTTTCTTTTTTAAATCTTATTTTTATTGTGAATCATTGATAAAATGTGAGAAATTTAAACGACAAGGGGGAATTTGGTCATGAATAAAAGTTTAAGGGATAATTGACTGAAATTAAAGTTGAGGGAAATAAATTGGCACCAGATTACAAGTTTATGAGAGGTTTCGACAAATACCTCATTGTTTTAAGTGGGCTAGCTTCAATTAGTAAGAAAATGATAATCCTTTTCTCTCTTTTTGGCATGTGAGTGTATTCTGCTAAGCAAAACGAATCTCTCTCATGGATCTCGAAGGAATGAAAATTGGGTTTTTTTTTCTTCTTATTTATTCTTTATTTTTAGTGGCCCAAATATGCTTTAATGGAGGTTCTAAAGGAAATGCTGACAGAAGTATGAAAGTGTTACACAATCCTTAATTACTTTGGGTATAAAATTGGGATGAAAAAAACTTGATGTTGAAAGTTTGAAAACCACAATATTTGAGGGTATTAAAGCAAGAATTGCCCTTCATTTTAATATATTTTGGTACACTTGTGTATTTACATATTTTTCTTATGGGTCACTATTTTTTTTTAATGTTTTCTCATTCAAGTACATATATAAGGATATATTTGAAGGAAGTTAAACAAAATTAATGAATTAAAATGTGTATATTAGTAAATTAAAATATTTAATGGGAAGACATTAAATAAGATACACATTAAATATTAAAAAAAATAAAACATGAATTTGAATTAAAGTACACATTTAGAAGCAATATGTAATTTAACATCATGTTTTAATTAATTTCAAATTTGTTCAAAGATTAAAGTCCAAAAACCCCATCTCATCTTTTTTATGTGTGTAAGTAATATGAATATCATCTTGATATGTTATTGACAACATAATATTGTCTAGTTGTGTGAAGTGATATTTTTCCCTTAATTTAATCTCGATCTTTTATATCATTGGGATAGTTTATTGAATCGATTTATTCAGTGTTTATTTCAGTTTTGTTGTTAAAAACATGTTAAAAACACCTGATCGATCCTAGAAAGATGATTAATTAGATGAATGATAACTCATTAAATGTAATGCATATACAGAATGGATGCATTTAAGAGACATCTAATTTCCTTCTCTGGTTAAGCACATTAAACTCAAGATTATTGCTATTATAGGTTTGAGGAAAAGACTTTTGTATGTCCACCCAAGTCTGACATGCACCAAACCAAAGTACATTAGCCACAGATGGCATATATGCATGGCAATTTGTATAAGCTTGGCTTTTCTCGATCGCCACAGGCAAACAACAGTGAAGTCTTGGGTTTTTAGTCATGGTTGTGAATGTTTTAGGAGTTCGAATCGAATTGTGAAGAATTTGATTATATTTAGCAATAGTATGGAGCTAGCTTGTATAGAATTGATCAGCTTGTGAAGAATTAATTATGGGGTTTTTTAACTTTAATCCTTCAAGAAGATCGAAATTTAAAATAAACTTGGTGTTAGATTACATATTGATTATAATTCATTGATGTGTCCTTAATTCAAAATAATTAATGTGCATTTTATTTAATGTCTCCCATTAAATATTTAAATTTATTAATATACAAATTTTAATTTAGTTTTTGACCAAAAAAAAAAAGTTTTTTTTTTAATTTATTAATTTTATTTAACATTATTCAAACTTGAAAGACTCAAGTAATGCATCTAAATGTTAGTACCGAAATGTATGTACCAAAATGTATTCTAATATGGCTTCGTCATCTTCGAGTGTCGGCCAACACGTGCTTACCTTGATATTTGGAGGATATCAGGGTCGGGCATGTCAATTTGGTATTAGAGCCAGGTTTGTTTAGAGCATACTTAAGATCTTCTGTTACTGTAGTAGTTTGTCGATCATGACATCATTTGGGTGTCACAACTTTCGGACTTGATGCCATTTGGCGCAGTTGTGCAAGCCTTTCTCTGTTTGAATTGTCACCTTCTGATTGAAATACAAGGATTCATGTTGGGATTGTGCCTCATTGGTGACGAAATGGATTGTTGGACGACTTTCAACATCGGACCGATACTCTGCGACATGCGTTCCCTAGGAATTACAGGCAGAGTCAGTTTTACATTGAAGTGACATGAAATATGAATCTTAGTAAGAGGAAGTCTGGTTAAGACCAGTTGAAGATCCGAGATGACGATGCCACTCTGCAACATGCGTTCCTTAGGAATTACAAGCAGAGTCAGATCTGCATATGAGTGTTTGGAATCGGAAAGATATGTACTGAAATATACGCACGGAAATGTATTATATTAAATTAATGTACCTAAATGTGTGTACTGAAATGTATGCACCAAAATGTTAGTACCGAAATGTATGTACTGACTATTGAATTAATGTACCCTAATATTGAATTAATGAACCTAAATGTTTTTATCGAAATGTATGTACCGAAATGTGTGTACCTAAATGTATGCACCGAAATGTATTATAATGAATTTAATGTACCTAAATGAAAAAGACAAAGTACATTGAAATATATTGTATAACAAAAATTAGTTTATCTAAATGTTTACAACAAAATATATTACGATAAATGAAATGAAATGAAAATGAAAATTATAATGAAATAAAATCAATACATTAAAATTAGGAAGAAAAAGAGAAATAATTAAAAAATCAGAATGTAATTAATAAATGAGGTTATTAATGTATCAATGGACTAAAATTATATTTTGATCTTACTCATGATTTTAGTCTAAAAGTATAAATCGATTTACCGACCGAACCATACCGGTCGGCTCATAATGATATGGTATAGTTTTGGCATTTTTTTCATAATCGGTTGGCATTTTACCGAACCGACAATTAATGGCATGGCTTTGGTAATTGATTTTGTATGCCGGCAGTATGCCATACCTACCAATATATATATTTTGTTATTTATTTATTTTTTTCTATTTAGATATCTTAGGTATTTTTTACATGCTTAACTCCTCAGTTTAGAAAATAAATGACTCCTTAGTTTAAGGATTTAAAAAATATATGTATGTGTATATGATTCATGTCATAATAAATATAGAAAATATTGTTAACAAAATTGATAGCATGATGATTACTAATACTATATATACTCGTCCATATATATGATTTTGAATGTATATGCATTGCTTCTGTTTAGGATGATGGAGTCTAGCCAATCAACCGCTAGTGCACAACATGGATTAACCCAAAATGAACCACACAATGCAACCGAACAAGTACCCCAATCTGAAAATCAAATTGAGCCCTTGGAACTGGAAGATAGCGAGGAAGAAGTGGAAACCACCAGTTGTGCCATATACCAACCGAACCAGCCAATAATTTTGGCTAAACCAATTTTTGGCAACCGCAAGAAGGTGGTTGGCTAGTGGTAACTGATTTTCAGTAATTATGTATATGTGGCTGGCAAGTGGCACGAGGAATTTGGCATGGTTTGCTAACCGAACCCAACCCTATCTAAAAGTCATCTTTGCCAAGGATTAGAATGAAGTTTTCTAATTAATTATCTACTTAGGGATGTTGCGTATTGACATTGAGATTAATGTGGACATTTACAAGATTTTGCAGACTTCATAGAATTTTACTGACTTTTAAACAGTTTATAAAAATTCCATATATACAATTCCACAAGTTTGAAAATAGACTTTTGCAAAATTCAATATATTTAATTTGTAGACTTACAATGAACCAAAAACAAACCTGGAAGTTAGGAATAATCAATTTCCTCCAAATTCTTTTTTCTCTTAAGTACAGAATCAAAGTAATTTTACACATTGATCCAAAATAAAATATACTGACCGATGAGGTTCTCAGGTTTTTAATGCATATTATCTTCATCACAACCAAATGTAGAAGCATTGCTATTAAAGATGGAAATGGAAAGATGCGAAATTCATTCATCGATCTTGTGTTCTGGGTGCGCGTTTACTACATAAGAACGAAGATAAAAACATATTAAAACATATGTAGCTATTAGGTCAACGAATATCTAAGAAATGTGAGTAGAAGATATGAAAAACATGTACTAATTGGATTATGGCAACTAATATCAACTTTTGTGCTTAGTCTTAGTGACTTTAATTTATGATAATAAGAAGTCGGTTTAACCTGTTGGATTGGTTCTTCATGATCACCAAATTAAATCACAAAAATGAAAAACATATTAAATTAAGTTACCCAAATTAAATCATAAAATAGAAAAACTTTGTGGTGGTGAATTAACCAAAAAATTTAGTTTGACGTTTGTGAGAAATTGTTATTTGACACTCATCCTACACTTCTCCTTCATAAAACATAAGTGAAAATATACATATAGAAAAATGGATCTTGACATTTTCAAAATATTAATGTTAATAACAACTATATTTTGTTTTATGACATTTATTTTTTTATTTTTCCACCCATGCGATGTACTTTAGAAGACTTTTCATTGAAACAATGCAAGCTATGCAACTCACGTGTACACTCGATTTTTGAGTTGCTTAGCTCGAATATGAAGTAATCTGCCCCTTCGAAGGAAACACAGTCAAACAATGCAATTAGATATTGGCTAAATGCCAAACAATGCAATTAGTTATTTTCTGGATAATACTTGAATGAATGGATATATTTAGTCTCATACGAATAACGTATTTTTAGCATATAAATTTTATAATGAGGAACATTCAATATTGGTATATTCAGTTGAAGCGTCCATTTATTTCAAATAAATGACTAAACGATTTTCGATTTGGATATTTTTGTTTAAATGATATTTACATAAAAATTAAGAAATTAAAGGATTCCGTTTATAGAATTTGTATGGTAACATTATTTGCAAAATATGAAATATTTGCATTCTCATGAAGGGTATATCTCCTTATTGTCCAGAGAAAAAATAATAGGTTAATTAAAAAAGGGGAAGGCCTTAACTGTGACTGAACAACGCATATATGCTTTTATAATTTATATGCGTTTATATACCTTTGACCTTTACTTTCACGGTCTACACTCTGCAGGCTCAAAGCCCTCAAACCCGGTTCCAATATAAAAACAAAAATATTGCTTAATTATAGACCTCTTGACAACATATCACATTAGTGGGAAACATTTTAGTGAATAAAATTTTTTATATAAAACGAGTTTACTGTCATATAATATTTTGATTTAATAATATTATCATGTATAATTTGTTTTCTTTATCGCTCATCAATTAAAATTTTATTGAATCGAACCCTACTGTACCATGGCGATCAATCCGTTTCTTACCCTTTATCCAAGAAGGCCTCAAAAGAAAGAAAAAGGTACTTCATAGCTTTGAGGCAATTGCTATCTAGCTAGAGCCAGCTCATTGCCTTCTGTTCTGCCAGGTGACTTGGTGTATGTTTCAAGGCCACACGTGCCCCTTCTACATCCCTCTTACTCTCACGCAACTCAATCTCTCTCTCTCTCTCTCTACGTGAGTATGCAAATAAATAACAGATGCATCAGATTCATCCGAGCGTCAAATATTATATTCCTCAAATGGCAACATCCCACAACTCTCAATCTCTTCCAAACATGTTGCTACTCTCCCTCATTCTCTGTTTATTTATGGTTGTGGCATCAGCTGGCAATTTCCAACAAGATTTTGACCTAACTTGGGGTGGCCATCGTGCTAAAATAATCGGTGGAGGCAATGTTCTGCAGCTTTCACTTGACCAGGCCTCTGGCTCTGGCTTCCAATCCAAGAAGCAATATCTTTTTGGCAGGATAGAAATGCAGCTCAAGCTTGTTGCAGGAAACTCCGCCGGCACCGTCACTGCCTACTATGTAAGATTATTAGTGACCAAAACAATGATTAGTCTAGATTACCCTTCTGCATTAATCTTTAATGGAATTGTAATTTATTGTAATTACGAAATTTGTGTTTGTGTTTTGGTTTTTGACATTCGGGGTCCTTTGCATGCAGTTGTCTTCCGAAGGGCCAAACCATGATGAGATTGATTTTGAGTTCTTGGGGAACGTGACTGGAGAGCCTTATATTGTGCATACCAATGTGTACTCCCAAGGGAAAGGTGGTAGAGAGCAACAATTCTACCTATGGTTCGACCCAACAAAAAATTTTCACACTTATACTTTTCTTTGGAACCCCAACGCATAATGTAAGTCATAAGCGAATTATTTGCACTCCGAAAGTGTCATTATGTACTCATGCAAAAGAAATTGCACATGCAAGTGCATGATGACTTTGAAGTGTGGATAACAGTTTTTATTAACTACATAATATTATTGACTTACTATATATATCATCGTAAACTAATATAAATACAAATGTGATATCATCGTAATCTATCTTAAATTTGGCCAAATTTGATATATGTGAACATTGCTTAACTTTTTTTCATGCAAATTACGATCTGACACACATGCAAAACTTAACTTATACAAAACACAAAAAGAATGATTTTGCGCACTTATCAAACTGTCAATGTAATAAGCCAAGTGTTGATATTTGGAAACAAATTAGCTCTATATATTACAGTTTCTAATGACATGCAAATTGCTGCGCATTTTGGTTTTTGTGCAGATTCTTAGTGGATAACATCCCGATAAGAGTATTCAACAATGGGGAATCTTATGGGGTTCCGTTCCCAAAGAGCAAGCCCATGAAGCTCTACTCAAGCTTGTGGAATGCAGATCAATGGGCTACAAGAGGAGGGCTAGTGAAAACAGATTGGTCTAAAGCTCCTTTCACAGCCTACTACAAAAACTTCAATGCCAATGCCTGTGTGTGGTCTGGTGGATCATCTTCATGTTCATCTACAGGAAACATAGAAAAAGGCTCCAAAAATAATGCTTGGCAGACTCAAAGCCTTGATGCAATTAGTCGCAGAAGACTCAGATGGGTGCAAAAATACTTCATGATTTACAACTATTGCTCTGATTTGAAGCGATTTCCTCGTGGCCGTCCAAGGGAGTGCAACCGTTCTAGGTTCTAGACAGGGTTTCATGTATATATAATATCATTATATATTTTGCAAGCACCTCTTACTTTGTAATATAATTCATGATGTTGGAGTGTATAAGTTAATAAAACTACCATGTACTTCATGCAAACCGAGTATTTTTTATTGAACATTGAACAAAATGGTACGTGACCGACGGATGACACACTTTCACTGTTAACAAATTGCCTATAAAACGAGAAGAAAATGTTCTTGTATTACTATTAAGTCGCATGTGTGAATTTGAATCATTGATCAGATCGCACATTTGAATCATTGATCAGATTGGTTATCATGACCGAAGTGGTTTCAGTCAAATCATTATTGAATATAGATTCGTTTAAGGGCTCTGGCCTAATTATACATGTTTGTTTCGCATGACTATGGCTACAATACTCTGCCACTTAGAACTCTTATATCCAATTTAACGACTATATATAATTTTGAAAAAATTAGTATCCAGTTTTTAGTTTTTAATGTTCATTGATTAAGACCTGATTAGATTTTAGATTTTGATCAAAATCCCTAGCATTAATATATTACTGAATTACATGTAAGTTACATCATTTTTATATAAAAAATTAGTAATTGATTTAGAGTTTTAATACTCACACCCTTATAATTAACTCCTAGTTAATTTTCAATTCAAACATTTCCTAAATATAAAAAATAAAATTAGAATAAGTTTGTACCCATAAAATTTTTATAAAAAAATTTCAATTTTTTTAATCTTATATGTATCCATTCTTAAATATACCGATTTGTTAAAAATGTACCCTTTTTTTAATATAAAATGTACCCATTTTTTATATAAAATTTCATTCAATCTTTTCTCTAATCCATTTTTTAAAATTTCAATTTTTTTAATCTTATATGTATCCATTCTTAAATATACCGATTTGTTAAAAATGTACCCTTCATTTAATATAAAATGTACCCATTTTTTATATAAAATTTCATTCAATCTTTTCTCTAATCCATTTTTTAAACTTATATGGGTATCTATTTCGTTGATTCGAGAATGTATCCATGTCAAGTTTAATAGAAGAAATTTAATAATGTTATTAAGCCTAATTTTTTTTATGCTTTTGAAAAATGTACCCATGTTTTGGTACAATAATTTTTTGGTTAGTTTTGATGACTGTACCCATGTGTGTGTGTGTGTACACAATATATTGGAGAGTATAATTCATCTTTAATATTTTTAATCCCATAATTATGAGTTTTATTTAAAATCTCATTAATATAAATAACTACAAATTTTATTTCTAATTTAAAAATATAATAATCTACATAGAAATACGTTATTACATTAATGTCAGGGACCTCAATTAAAAACTAAAAACCACAAAGGTTTAAGTCAAAGAACATTGGTGGTTAGGGACTACATCCAAAGTGTCCCCATAATTTTCTTTAACAACCCTTGAGTTGAATAAAAAATAAAAAATAAAAAACTTTTTCGTTTAAGGGTTCTGGCCTAACTATATATGTTGGTTTGTCTTGATTATGGCTACAATACTCTGCCATTTAGAACCCTTAGATCCAATCTAATTACGATACAAACTAGAAATAGAAATATATGATAAAAAAAAGTTTAGCCATAAATATAATATATCAAATGCAACGTTTCTAACCGTAAATGAATATATTTAAAAATAAAACTTAATTATCTTGATATGTAAATATTTTGTTTTTGAATAATTAATGGCATTTATTAAAGCCCAAGGACTTTGATCAAAATTTGTAAAAGAATAAGGTTTTAATCAATGAAATAGAAAAGATAAGGATAAGAAACTAATTTCTCCATTAATTAATCAATTAATTAAATGGGGGAGATAAAGAAGGTACCTTTCTTGAACAAAGCAGGTCTCGGGGGACTGAACTGAACTGAACTGAAAAATGGTGAAGGACATGGCCGTATGAAGCAAAAGACATGTTTGTTAAACCTTGTTCCCACTAGCATTTCCCTTTGGGTTTTGCCGGTTTGGCTTTGCTTTCGTTATTGAGTAATGTTGTGTGTTTATGTATACTTGCATTTTAGCCTGGGTTCAAATTAATCCATCAGTTTCCTAATCTAACATCAACCCACAAAAAAAGAAAAAAAAACGCGAATCCGAGGTATTTTGTCTGGTTTGAAAATCAAAGTGTGACACTCCAACCCCCGCCCCTTACACTCGCAACAAAGCTCCACAGTAACATTGTTTTCTTAATGGAATGAACTTTTGTTAATACTGAGAAGTGACGAATTGAAGACATGGATGAATATTTTTCATTAATTGAATGAAATTTTTGTTACAAGGGATAATCGATAAGCGGGAATTGAATGTGAGATCTCAAGTGTGATGGTGAACATTCTCAATAATATAGTGCTACAATTTATTTACAATCTAAAAAAATTCTTCTCCAAAGAAAAATAAAGCAATTCAGATCAATTTGTCATGTCTTAACAATGTTTATGCGAGTTTGACAAAAAAATAAGGAAAAGATTTCCACACATCATTTTACTATCTGTACACCCCTTGATTATTCATGACCATTGATTTGTAAATCAAAGAAGAAATCAAGGAACACAAATGAATAGGAGCGTGAATGAGAAGAAAAAGGATGTGTGATATAGAAATCAAGTTTCCGAAACTGAAATTTATAGCACTTTTGTTGCAGTGAAGTGAATTTAATAGTTGTCTACAACTGTTTCCAATGTTAAACTCAAAATTTTCAACTTATAATAGTTTGATCCCAATTTATAAGAGTCAAACGAACAATATATGGTCCGGTGTGAAATACCTTACAATTGAAGTTGCAAATGGACTCAGATTTGGTTTTGAAGTGGCAAATTAGGTGTCATATTTTGTTCATAAAAAGAGAGAGTATATTTTTCAACAATAATTTTATGTTTTAAATTGTTTAATAAACTTGGGATTTGATATCTTTAAAATGTATGGCAAATTAAGTGTTACCAACTTACCATACGCTAAAGTCTTGTTGGACCGTAGAAAAGTTGTGAGAAGTGTTGTAGTAGGCTTGCCATAACTAAACCAAAGTTGCCAAACAAAATTTATGATCATATGTTCTTCTAAATTTGACCGATGTGCTGTTAAAATGACTGAAAGCGTTTTTAGAGAAAATGCTTTTGGGTTCCAAAAGCACTTTAAGTACTTTCTGCAAGAAGCACCAGTTATGTGCTTCTTCCAGGAAGCACTTTAAGTGTTTTTCTAGGATTTACTTGCATTTTTCCTAAGAATTGGTTCCAAAAACATTTTCACCAAAAGCGTTTTCAGTCATTTTAAAAGCACATCCAAACGAATTTGTCCAACCAAACATAACGTAATTTGGTGCTAAAATAAATACTAATACTAGCCTCTTGCCACACGCATACGCGTGTGTCAATTGGCCTTTTTATATATTTTTTATTTAAATAATTAATTTACATATTTAAAAAAAATGAATTAAAGACGTGAAACCATCCACTAACGTGGGAGGTTTTGTTTTTCTATAATTTTAAATATTAAATTCATTCAAAATAAAAATATGGTTAAATATTTTAGCTTCTTTTTGTTCAATTGTAATTTATGAAAATCTTAAAAGGCAATTTATGGTATTTTGAATGTTTCACCATTTTAAGATGCTCCCTTTATATATATATAGATAATTAACGTTTTTATATCCAGTACGAATTTGTGTTTTAGGAAATATACAGTAGTACGGTTTTTTTTATTAACTACTTGATGTCGAGGTTCGAAGTCCTGTCGTCTAAATTAAGAAAGTGATGGCCTAACAATTAACATGTTTTCCCTTAGAAGACACGAATATGAAAAGAAAAAAAAATTTGGAGTGAAATGAAGTCGAAATAAAATTCATTTTAAAAAGGATAACCCTTGCATTTCCTCTACGGAGGATGATATCATTCTCAGTTGAAAATAACTTATCTTCATTGTAAAAAACTCATAATTGGAATCGTTCAACCTCTTAATATTTATTTGAATAGCATCTATACAAAAAATCATTCGAATTAGATATTATTTAATCATCTAAATGTATCAAAGAAATCAACATTCATCATGAATATGTTATTTGGTACCTACACCATTAGTTTATTTTATACATTTGGATGACTAAATGATCTCCAATTCGAATAATTTTTTTAGGGATAATCTTTAAATGAAAACAAGAGATTAAATGCTTTGGATCATAAAAGTTTTATTATAAAGATAGTTATTTGCAAATAGAATAATGAACTCATACCCTAATAAAGGAGTAATAATGCAAGTATTATCCTTAAAATAAATATAATAAAAAATAAAAAAATAAAAAACACACATTGAAACAAGTCAATTAAAAAACATGAAAAACATATTGAATATGCATGTGGTTTGTAAGTTTCAAATTTATCACCCTCTCTTTTTTATTTTTCGCAAATGGCGATTTATCGCAGTGGGGGCAAGTTTGATCTCAACCAATTTTTCTCTCCTTTACAAAACTAACTATTTAACCTATTAAAGATTTATCATTCTACTAAAAAAAATTGGTGATATAGAATTGTATACATACTTAATTAATAATTAATAACAACTTAGTACTGTGGTCTAACGATATTCATCTTCACTTATAAGTAAGACGTCTTAGATTCGATTCTCGCTACAGGTGGATTTTAACCACATTATTGCTAGCTATTGTGAGGCTAAGCCCACCTCTCCTTTAGTGTAAATAATATTTTTAGTTTTAAAAAATTAATAGTTATTACTTCTATTATTATCTTTTGAAAAAAAAAAAATTATAATTAGTTATATGTAACATACTATTACACATGAAATTAATATGGAGCTAGAACGTATATTCTGGTGCATGCAATGGGAACTGATAGCACCGCAATAAGGAATACAGTTAGAATTAACGAAGTTGTAGGTTTATTTTTATATTTATTTTAGTTTTTTATCATCTTTTATCGGTTCAGCTGAATTAAACTTCATACAGATCAAGTCAATTTTGTGGCGGTAATGGCGAAAATTGCGGTGGATGTATGTTACGGGAAATGCGAAGGGATCAAAAGTGTGACTCTTTTAAGTCCATATGGATTTTCTGTTATTTCATGATTTTTATATAGTATTTTATAATATTATAAAAAGATTAATAATAAACTGTAAGGTGAGAAAAAAATCTATGAAGCGTATCATTTTTAAAAGAGTTCTCTTAGTATTACACCGGCTGCATGAAGACTCCTAGGGAAGTGGTGGAGTTTGTGTGTCGTTAATTTTGAGCCTATCTTTATGGTCATTTATTGGGTGTGGTACAGTATATTCTAAATACCATGGATCACACTTCTGTGCTAAGAAGTTACTAGGAGCTAGTAAGAATCTATGATTATATATACATACGAAAGTGTTGCATCAATGGAGACGAGAAGCTAACGATGTGGATCATAGATTGGTTTGGCATGCTCCTTTAATTTAGCGGAAAATTATTTGCTTGATTTGAGGCAAGTTTAGTTTCATTTACGACGCTCTATTTGAAGATTGTTTTTACTTACTTGCCACTTTAGTAAATATAAAACCGAACTCATAGTAGTCCGGACTACTCAATAGTACTGAAAATGAACGATTATGATTAATTAAAAAAATATTATTTTTGCTTATTGGCGAATCTAATAGATTTAAGGCCGAATTATCCAATAATCTAGACTATTGAATACTTACCCATAAAATCATCCATGTTCTCCAATTTATTCTACAAGATGAATCAAAATTTAACCAAATTTTGATGGAACTATTTCGAAATGCCCCAGATATTAAACCGATATTTCCATCATAATCTCCCTAATTTGGAGATATTCGACGATATTATACTCATGACATCGAAATTGCCAAAATTTTGCCAACATTTCATGGATAAGGGATACATTACTTTGACATCCCGTTTCGATTATGGACATTCCGTTTCGATATTTTAATCTAGCCAAGAACTAGTTGTGTTGCAAATCATCTAGAAGATTAAGGGGGTGTATTCAATTAAGAATTTGAGGAATTTTAAAATCCATGAATTTTTATGGAGAAAGGGGTGTATTCAATTGGGATTTGAGGGATTTTAATTCTTTTAATGAATCTAGGGCTATTCAATTAGGAATTTAAGTGATTCTCTAAAATTCAATATGCATTCAATCATGATTTTAAGATGGTTTATGAAAATCTTTAGAAATTCGGGTGTATTCAATTAGGATTTTAAAAAAGTTTATAACATTCCAAGTGTATTCAATTAGAATTTAATTAAGAATTTGAAAAAGTTGAGGAATTTGAGGGAATTTGAGAGATTTCATAGTGTATTTTGAGCATCCACAAATCTCACATCTTCCCAAGAGATTTTGAGTGAATTGAATCAAAATTTTACATGGAATCTCTACAAATCAATTAAACTTCGTAAAATCCATGGATTTATAAATCCATTAAAATCTCTCAAAATTTCAATTGAATACACCATCTATTTGTAGAGATTTCATGCAAATTTTTTATTCAATTCCCTCCAAATCTCATGGAGAGATGTGAGATTTATGGATGGAAAATTTTATTTGAACCCATCTAACCTCTTTCCACACCCAACTTAAATGTTAAATGTGAAATTTCTTTATTACCATATTGCATAATTATCATCAAGTACAAAATAAAATTAACAAGAAAAATAAGATTTATCAGTAAACCCACCCCCAATAATCAAACCCTAACTATCACGTCATTTTTCTTCTACGTTTTGTTCTGACGAAAACCCTACAACTCTCCCATAGAGAAAAAGCAAACTTTTTTTTATAAGTGGACGTTAATCTTGAAGTTTTGGAACCTTCAATTAAGTATGAATGGATTTATGCAAGAATTGAATTATTAGTTTATATGTCATATATAACGTTATGACTCTGCTACTTGTGCAAGTTTCCCTATTCTTTTGTTCTTTTGGCCTCTGGTCAGCTTTGCTTCATTTACAAGACAATCGATTGTCCTCTTTTTGGTGTTCAGTATTATTTTGTAGGCAAAGGAAGTGGCCTTCTCATTCATAAGTGTGCGTGTACGTCTTTTAATTTCCTTTATTTCCTTCAATTCATCTAGCAATATATGCTTATAGGTTATAATTTATAAGTCTTCATATCATCAAAGCATAAAAAATTCAAATTCATATGCAACATATATCGTCACGCAAGGTAACTTGAGATTTATTGAGAACAATGTTGTAGAGGTTCATGAAGACTCCATCAAAAGCAACTGTTGGAAGGAGAGAATACGTAGAAAATGCATTGATTTTGGCTTTTTTTTTTTTTTTTTTAAATGGGTGTAAGATAAATTACAAATTGAATTGGGTTTGTAAGGGTAGTTTAGGTAGTATATATGGGTCTAAAGAGATAATGGTAGTTTCATTAAAATTAATATGGATGTAAAGAGTAAGTTGGGTGTAGAAAGAAGTTATATGAGTTCAAATAAAAATTTCCTTTGTGAATGCTTAAAATACACTACGAAATCTCTCCAATTCCCTCTAATTCCTCAACTTTCTCAAATTCTTTAAAATCAATTTCTAATTGAATACACCTGAGATGTTTTAAACTTCTTTAAAATCCTAATTGAATACACCCGAATTTCTAAGGATTTTAAGAAATTATCTTAAAATTCTAATTGAATACACCTTAAATTTCAAAAAATCACTTAAAATTTTGATTAAATACCCCTAAATTCATTAAAAGAATTAAAATCCGTCAAAATCTCAATTCAATACACTCCCCTAAATATATAGAGTGTAGAACATTAAAATGTGAAGCTCTTCTAGAAAAGGGTGCATACTGATGCTTGTGACCGTGAATCTAAGAGCAATAATGGCAAATCAACCAATAAATTTCTAAACTTTTGTAAGCAAATGGTGTGCGTTGAAGACGACGTCACAGACTTACTTTGATTTTTTTTTTTTTTTTTTTCCGTTCCATACAGTATTTTGATTATAGCTACATTGTTCGGATAACATATGGTGACGGAATTAGTGAGATTCACGTAGTCTAGTACCAATTAAAAAAAAAAAAAATTACGCATGTGATTTACTTTCCTTCCTAAGTTCCTATTTAATATGACTAAAACTATATACAGGTATCAATTGCTTTTACAAATATAGTATCGAGACACTAACTTGCTAATTAGAAGAAGCTTGTAGCTCAGGTTGCTGCTTCAATGCTTCGATTGAAGAAGAACCACTCACGTTGATTTCTTCATTACATCGTTGACGAAGAATCGCTCATGTTTCTTTGTTCATTATCAAACGATCTAATTGTTTTCCTAGTAATGAAATGATTATTCTTCCTATTATAAAACAAAAAAATTGCATCAGAGTCTTAGTTCGATTTCCTCTTCTCAATATCATCTATACAAATATATGTAATGCGAAAACTTGCTAATTGTTATGTTGTTTTTAATTTTGTTACTACTAATCCAAATGGTCTTGAGTCTCCCTTTGACAGTTACTATGTTGTGAAGAATCCACATAATTAATGATGCAGATTTCTCATTATCTGGCAACATATGAAAGCCAGATCCTTTTCTGTTCCTTTTCCATACACTATGTCCCTTTCTTCCTACCTTTTTTTTTAATCACAAATCCTAACAGTTTGAAGCTCATTCAAACGGAATCCAATAGCCAAAGTCATTTTTTTTTCCTCAAAAATTTGATTTTAAATTAGTTTGTTTTTTTTTTTTTTAAATTTAGTGAAGTCGAAGAGTTTGCTGACAACCCTTTTTATATTATACAAAAACTACCTTCAAGCACGCGCGTATAGAAGGTATTTTTTGAATCACGACATGCTATACACGATTTATACCTTTTAAATGTATTTATATGTGTAAAGTGACAAAAGGAAAGTCAAATATTGGAAGTAAATGAATAATCTTAGATCATGTTAGAAGAAACCCCTTAAGATAGATAATATCTCTTATTCAAAAAAAAAAAAAAAAAAAAAAAAACAATCATTTGACAACTAATTTAATCACATTATTATGCACGTGCGAAAGACATTTTTTATAACCGATATTACACGCCTATCAAGATGTTTTGAGCGTGTTTAAAAATAGAGAAAATATATTTAATAAATAATTGATAGAATCACATTATTGCTAGGCTGTTGTGAGATACTAATTTAAAAAAAAAATTAGTTATTTAAAAAACACTGTGAAAATGACAAAAATACCCCTACCACATTTGATGCATTATTTTGGGTTGCTTTTGAAGTTTTTTGTTTGAGGGGCATTTTTATCCAATTATTTTTGGTGAAGCTTGTGACACCAAAAAACACTATTCATTAGACTTGTTGGCTTTATATATAGAGAATTGTTATTGACACTTCAAAAATCTTATTTTGCACTCCAAACTTTCTATAATTAGAAAGAAAGATACACTCATAAGGAGTGTAGAATGAGATTTTTGGAGTGCTAATAACAGTTCCCTATATATATTATTATACAAAAATAATCGGTATGCACCGTCCAGCATGTTCGATTCCCTTTATCTTAACATTAACTATTTAATCCACTAACTTTATTATTTGTCAAGAAAAATATACAAAAAATAATGACAATTTTTTTTTTTTTTTTTTTTGAGAAAACGATAGTTTCCACACTAACGGGATGGGGAAGTGGGCTAAGTCTTACAAATTACAATGGGTCTGTCATAATGATGTGATTCAACTTTGCCTTTGACGAGAATCGAATCTAAGACTTCTCACTTACAAGCAAAGAGAAATACCACTAGACCATACTAATAAGTTTATAACATTTCAAGTGTATTCAATTAGAATTTAATTTTAGGGGGTGTATTCAATTGGGAATTTGAGAGATTTTAATGGATTTTTATAGAGTTTAACTGATTTGTAGAGATTCTATGAAAAATTTTGATTCAATTCCCTCGAAATCTCATAGGAAAATGTGAGATTTGTGAATGCTTAAAATACACTACAAAATCTCTCCAATTCCCTCTAATTCCTCAACTTTTCCAAATTCTTTAAATTGGAATTCTAATTGAATACACCTGGAATGTTATAAACTTCTTTAAAATTCTAATTGAATACACCCGGATTTCTAAGGATTTTAATAAACTATCTTAAAATCATGATTGAATACACATTGAATTTCAGATAATCACTTAAAATCTTGATTGAATACCCCTAGATTCATGAAAAGAATTAAAATCCCTCAAAATCCCAATTGAATACACCCAAAAGTTGAGGAATTAGAGGGAATTGGAGAGATTTCGTAATGTATTTTGAGCATCCACAAATCTCATCTCTTCCCAAGAGATTTCGAGGGAATTGAATTAAAATTTTACATGGAATCTCTACAAATCAATTGAACTTCGTAAAAATCCATGGATTTATAAATTCATTAAAATCTCTCAAATTTCCCATTGAATACACCCTCTATTTGTAGAGATTTCATGTAAAATTTTGATTCAATTCCCTCCAAATCTCATGGAGAGAGGTGAGATTTGTGGATGGAAAATTTTATTTGAACCCATCTAACCTCTTTCCACACTCAACTTAAATGTTAAAAAGTGAAATTTCTTTATTACACTATTGCATAATTATCATCAAGTACAAAATAAAATTAACAAGAAAAATAAGATTTATCAGTAAAGCCACCCCCAATTATCAAACTCTAACTATCACATCATTTTTCTTATACGTTTTGTTCTGACAAAAACCCTAAGACTCTCCCATAGAGAAAAAGCAAACATTTTTTTATAAGTAGACGTTAATCTTGAAGTTTTGGAACCTTCAATTAAGTATGAATGGATTTATGCAAGAATTGAATTATTGTTTTATATGTCATATATAACGTTATGACTCTACTGCTTGTGCAAGTTTCCCTATTCTTTTGTTCTTTTTGGCCTCTGGTCAGCTTTGCTTCATTTACAAGACAATCGATTGTCCTCTTTCTAGTGTTCAGTATTATTTTGTAGGCAAAGGAAGTGGCCTTCTCATTCATAAGTGTGCATGTACGTCTTTTAATTTCCTCTACTTCCTTCAATTCATCTAGCAATATATGCTTATAGGTTATAACTTATAAGTCTTTATATCATCAAAACATAAAAATTCAAATTCATATGCAACATACATCGTCACGCAAGGTAATATGAGATTTATTGAGAACAATGTTGTAGAGGTTGATGAAGACTTCATCAAAAGCAACGGTTGGAAGGAGAGAATGCGTAGAAAATGCATTGATTTTGGCTTTTTATTTTTTTTAAATGGGTGTAAGATAAATTACAAATTGAATTGGGTTTGTAAGGGTAGTTTAGGTAGTAAATATGGGTCTAAAGAGATATTGGTAGTTTCATTAAAATTAATATGGGTGTAAAGAGTAAGTTGGGTATAGAAAGAAGTTATATGAATTCAAATAAAATTTTCCTTTGTGGATGCTTAAAATACGCTACGAAATCTCTCCAATTCCCTCTAATTCCTTAACTTTCTCAAATTCTTTAAAATCCATTTCTAATTGAATACACTTGGAATGTTATAAACTTCTTTAAAATCCTAATTGAATACACCTGGATTTCTAAGAATTTTAATAAACTATCTTAAAATTCTAATTGAATACACCTTGAATTTCATAGAATCACTTAAAATTCTTATTGAATACCCCCTAATATCATTAAAATAATTAAAATCCTTCAAAATCCCAATTCAATACACTCCTCTAAATATATATAGTGTAGAAAATTAAAATGTGAAGCTCTTCTAGAAAAGGGTGCATGCTGATGCTTGTGACTCTGAATCTAAGAGCAATAATGGCAAATCTACCCATAAATTTCTAAACTTTTGTAAGCAGGTGGTGTGCGTTGAAGACGACGTTACAGACTTACAGTATATTTTGATTTTTGTTTTTTTTTTTTTTTGTTCCATACAGTATTTTGATTGCAGCTACATTGTTCGGATAAGATATGGTGACGGAATTAGTGAGATTCACGTAGTCCAGTACCAATTAAAAAAAAAATATTACGTATGTGATTTACTTTCCTTCCTAAGTTCCTATTTAATATGACTAAAACTATATACAGGTATCAACTGCTTTT